>NW_017147019.1:1337149-1418867 GCF_001652005.2 Ceratina calcarata
ACATTTAATGCGAAATTTGAGTTTTGCATTTTTTGATAATCTCACTTATATTTGGGTGTGAAAATAATAATGCTACTCTCATTTCGTGATCCACATTTAAAATTCTGGACCTTTTTTTCGTTTTTATGTTGGTCGTAGCCAAAAATCTGAATTCGCACAAATAAGATGTGGAAAATATAAATAATTTTCATTTCGGATGGGGCCTGGCAACGGCACCGTGATTGAGAATCACTGTTATAATATAATAGTACAGAAACTATTTTCGCGATCTCATGAAACAGGCATGTCCACGGGAGCACACCCACCAGCAGAACAGCAGTCTGAACATGGCGGTCATAAAAAATACAAATTCCAAAAGATAGAAAGAAAGAAAGCGGGTCACAGAGATCGATTATCTCCAGAGAAACGGGTCGACGATAAAACCGTCTTGAATCTAAAAATGATTCGACCAATCCGGCTTGGTATGCCCGAGGGAAAAATCAATCTACTACCCAGACGTCTGTTTCATCGTTCGTGAATTCATTTGTTGGTTTGCTAAGCGGAATTGCTCGTCGCTGTCGCGGCTCGATAACCGACATTCGTCGGTCTCACAGTCGACACTATGTACACACGGATTCTATTAAAAGCAAAGAACCGATCGGGAACCGACCAAGGATTGGGATTCGTGATTAACGCGAAACGAAACGGAAATCGCCGATGGGTGAAAACGGCAATATTTCGGCTGCGGACAGTTCGCCACGAAAACGGGTTAATTAAACCGGCAGGGATTGAACTGTCGCAAGGATCGATATGGCACCGCGCTGAGCCAAAGAAACAATTTTATCCGTTCAACGGTATTATTTTTTTCTGTAATCGACCGGTGCACCGTCGGGTGTCACGCGTTTTGACCGAGCGAAATCTCTCCCAGGATAAGCAACGAATTTTCTACACCAGGGAGGGCACGACCGATAGTTCTCAAACAAACGGATTTGTTTCAGTATTCGCACTCATAACTCGCCGAGGTTACTGTTACTCTAGTCACGTACACCGGGAATTCAGTTTCACGACGAATTAACTGGCTAAAGCACTTAAGAAACGTATTCGAATGCGACGGTCTAAGTAAGCCCGGGGCTACGTGACCAAATTCTCAAGGGAACAATGGCCACGTCATTCCTGTTCGCGAGAATAACTCGAGATGAGCGCAAAAATACGGCCAACGGTGAACACGAGGCACGAGTGTCTGCGTCTTGTAAAGCAAACAGAAGAGGTGGACAAGCGAGGAGAGCAACGTGGAATTTCGCCGGCCGCAAGAAGTTTTCTCGTCGGCCCATGCAATCTTATCAACACCATTTCTTCACCAGTAACGACGTACCCGTGCCGTGCCAGGCTTGAAAAAGAAAGTCGAGAGGCTAGAGTGGACGAAGATTTACAACGTTCGTAGATCTTCCCGTACCCGCGGAAAATACGAGCCGGTGTACTTGTCCGCACCAGATTATGCCAGTTCGCGTTGAAAGACAGAGCTTTTCAGTTACAACGAAACTTCGGAACGGGCCTTGCAGATAAGAGAAAACGTGTTTATCAGAGGCAACTAGGCTCCTAAAATCTTCCCTCTCATATGAACGAAAGAATGATAATTGCAGAGGAATAAGGTTTCCCTCTGTCATAAGAAATTTTTAACGCATAATTACTAATATTCTAATACATAGTTTTGGCATTTTTTTTTTATTCGCCTGTATATGACTTGCAACTGTCTACGTCTCATAATTTCTAATTTTGCATACTTTTTATTGTATATCTTAAGGATGTTTTGGCTATACAGTCAATCCCAAAAGTTTATACACTTTAGAAACGCATTTTTTAAAAAGAAATCAGACGTCGGAAGAAAATTGCTAATAATAAACAACAAAAAAAAATTTTCGATTTTTCCGAAATCTTTCCAAGGGGTACCCCTTCAATTTCTTCCAAATTTTCGTTTTTAGCCAATAACTTCTAAACCGTTGGACATACGGAAAAATTGCATCAGACCTTTTTTGTAGAGGACAACGAGATCTACAATTTCTGTATAACAGTTTCTCGCTAGCGTCAATAGTTAACGAGTAATTTGCAAAAAACTGTTTTTTCATTTTTCGTCAATAACTCGTTAACTATTAATGCTAGCGAAATATTTTTGCATGGAAATTGTAGATCTCGTCGTCCTCTACAAGAAAGGTTCTATGCAATTTTCCCGTAGGTCCAACAGTTTAGAAGTTATTTAGGAAAAACGAAATTTTTTGTCAAAAGTTCGTCATTTCGACGCTGGGATGGTCGGATTTTGTCAACATCAATGAAATGCCAAATAATCATACGTAACTCGTTAAATATCGAAATTAGAAGGAAAACAACTTTTATTTGAAGCACTTTTCGCAATTGTGGAAAAACAAATTTTCGTCAGTGTCAATACTTAATTGGATATTTCCTTCTATACTTTTTAGCACGTAGCTATTTATTATTAGCATTGTCCTTCCGACGTCTGATTTCTTTTTAATTATAGGAAATGCGATTTTTTAAGGTACATAAATTTTGTAGAGTGTTTTATGAATGTAATATCTAGTAACTGTTGAAATTTCAATGCTTTGTCATTACGTAAGGTGATACGCATAGACCATCACGGAAAATTGGTATAATATCACATTTATAAAAGGATAAAATATTATACTCGTATCTTGCTATGCAATCAAAGTTTTCAAAACGGATCAGTAATTAGAAAGGCAGATTGGAATACGTAAAGAGAAACTAGTCGGACGTAGCGAGAAACAAATTTCATAGAGGTTAACCTGGAATTTGTACAACAGGAGCTGTCGTGGTCGTGCCGCGGTCAGCCAGTCGCGGTCAAACGCGATTCGTGTCACGAACGCGCGTTACACAAACCTGTCGAACGTCCCGGCGAATATATTAAAAAAAAGCCGATGATGGATATTCGCGTAAGGCGTATAAATCCATAGTCGCTCTGGCTTTTCACTACGCACTGATGAACACCCGGAACCCGCGGGTTCTGTACACGCGTCGCTGACCCACGGACTCGGCCGTGATGAATCGATTCGATATCCAGCGCAATCGTATAAAAGATATCTAATGGGTTATCCCTAGATAGCAGTTCGTCCATTTTTCATTCTCTTTTTAGTATCGCCCTAAAAATATTTTCAACCGGATCTATGTAATCCGATACATTTAAGCAAAGTTTGAATTTAATCGTTGGACGTCATTACCTGCAGTGTTGTTTCACGATGAATCAAGCGTATCCACGTTTGCGGATAAATTCTCGGCCAGAACGCGACGCGGGGAAATAATACGTGTTCTATCGTGGGGACGCATCGTGTTAGGTGTTGCGAGTGCACTTAGAACCCTGCTCGTGATGTTTTATGGGGCAATGAAAACGGGCGATATATGTACATCCCCGTTTATTCTCCACGTTTATACGGGCTTATTATGTGGAAGTTACAACCGGTCCCTGACAGAGCACGCTTGCATGCTTGATGTACTGCCGCAGCTAGGTCAGGGCCAGTTTTCAAAATTCTAATAAGGACAGCATTTACCATCCGGCAGATCGAATTGCAGAAAATGGAAAGAAATGAAGGATGTTAAGCAATTAATTACTAAATTATCAACTTGTAAGAACACGTTAAAAAGTAATAAGAAACACGAGATCAGAATATTATTGATATATCGAAGGAAAGATAGTCACGTTCGTGCCAATTTCCCTATGAAAGAATAATTGGACGTCGGACAATAATTTACGAAGTCAACTACACATGCTCGTAATAACCAGCCGCGCGCATGAAATACGCGGAATCTTTATTTCACAGGTTGATTTACTCGATCGGATCGAAATTGATTCGATCGTCGCCGGCCCGGTGAGGACGAAATTAAAACGCAGAGAACGGTGGTGAAAACCGTGCCGGAGGTAACGGTGATCGGAAAATAATTTTCCCTACGATTCGGCGGACGAATTAGCATAGATAGAATCGGAATAGTCCCACGGAGACATTCGTAAACGCAATTCGACCAAGAATTAATGCGGAACGGGAGACCGCGACGAGGTTCCCGCGTATTCGCGTCCACCGCACACAGTGTAATCCGTCTCGCGGATTTATTTTACAACGTATACATCACAGAGCCACGCCGCCGCTCCATCGCGTTGCATTGGGATTTAGAAACCACCGCGGAATCCATCCATCAATTTATTTAATCCGATTACGTGTATCCTGCATTCGTCATCGATTGTAACCCGACAGGACGCGACGCGACGCCGCGAATCGGAAAGCGCATTGATCCTAAGCAAAAATTATTACCTCCACCTTTCAGACGGCCGCACCGTTTCCGCTCATCTTTTCCCATTTTCCCAATATACTCCCTCGAATTGATACTCCTCGTCCAAGAAACTCTCCCATTTCCTCGGCCTCCGGATTAACGAAGAATACGAACGCGTAATCGACTCGCGGCATGAATAATCGCCGGGCCAGCGAAATTTATCTACGTCGCGGTACGCCAGAGTACGGCAGAGGATAACGGAAGAACAAACGGGCGAAGTCGAAGAAAAAAGCGGCGTATTACGGAGCAGAGTAAAATTCGTTATCTTCGCGGTGCTAGCTGTGACGCTTGTTTCATATTTATGAGAGGAGTTTTAGCATATTCAAAACATAAATTACTTTCAACGGCGTAAGTCAACTAGCCAATAAAATACTGGTCGGAGTTTATCTGCCAGGTTGCAGAATCACCGCCGCGGTGCGTCGCGTCGCGTCGGGAGGAAAAGGGAGACCTGGTTTCGGAGAGACGGAAACCTGAATTATGCACGATCGGGAGGAGGGCCGGCGAGGCCACGACCTTTCGCCCCTCGTATGGAACATTTTCACGGGAACCGCTTTCCTTTTACAATGCAAATTCGTCGAGGTAAACAACCGACTCGGCACCGTTTTCCTATTCCCGATCGGTTGACACGTTGATGGACTTAAACGAGTTTCCCGCTCGGCAGATGGCGAGTCGAATCGCACAAAATTTTGAAATGCAAACGGAACCTGAGTTATGCCCGTCCGCGTCGCCTCCCGCTGTTCCTCAATTTCGTTTCTGATTATTCAGACTGCGAGCGTTGCCGTACGGCTCGATTCGACCGCGTCGTTGCTATTTCTGGCAAATTGCAGTGTCCGCGATACACGACGGAAAAATCGAATAGATTCGGAATGGTAAAGCCGGACAAGGGGCAGATTATAATTTCTCCTCGAGTTCCTTTATCCGCCTCCTCGATGCCGCGTCGACTCCACCTTCCGTTCGGACAACTCCCCGCTCGCAACGAAATGAAATATCTCTTGGCGGGCTTCGACAAATAACTAAGAGTACTCTGAATCATGCCAGAAAGCTTATGCTACATGGAGCGGAAAATTACAAATGGCCGGACCGAGCTCTCACTCTCTCTCTCTCTCTCTCTCTCTCTGTCTCTGCAACTGGTAATACCACCCCGCCGTTCTTTTTTCCGAGTAACTGATCCTCAAAATAAAGTAATAGAACTCGTCTTTACGCTTCGTGCATAATCATGATACCAGACTTAATTAAAATAGTGAATAAAATATTGCAGTTTAACGCATATGAAATTAATTATTTCCATCTACTCTATTAGGTTGAGCAAAAAGTTCTGAATGGCTTAACATTATCACGTGGAAGAGGAGCTTGTTTGCGTCGGATCAAAGTCGAGTACTTTTGTTTCAAGATTTCATACACACGACCTAATTGCTCACAAAGCAATTTATTCACAAGTGATTCAGAACTTTTTGCTCGACCTAATAATTATACAACTACCATTACTAAAAAATATTTCATACACAACCTGATGTTAATTTCTATAGAGATATTGTTAATACTTGGTGCTGTCTGTACAAACTCGTGACTACAAACGATACATCGATTCGATTCGGCTTTAGGTCAGTTAATCGCGAGGCCATGCATTCATAGCTCCGTATGCCCGTTAAATTAGAATTTCATCTCGTCCAGCGCGAGTATTGACGAGGGTGTGGGTAGAGGGAAATTTTCGAGGGTAGAATTTGCATAGTCCGGGAGTCGGCGTCGACAGTCAGACCGACCGGCTCGGAATCGGAACGCTTCCGCGTCTACGAGTGGAATTAAGCTTCGGATTTAACGCGTTTCAACCTCGAAATCCTGCTTCGCGGCTCGATAATTCATTCGGCTAGCGACGAAGCCGGCGTCAGAGGTTTTCGTGTCCAAAAAAACCGTCCGTAAACCGCACAAAAACAATTCTCAGACGATGCGCAGCTTTCATCCCCTATACCCTGCCTGCTGAAAGCAGTTTCTCCAGCCGTTCTTTACTTTCGTCGTCGTCGCCAGTGCCGAGGTAGTCGCGTGAAAATCGCGTTTGCATAATTTCGCGCTTTTCCATGCCCGGCTTCTCATCTTCGTCCACTACCGAAACCGGGCTAACGAATCGCGGGCCACCTTTCTCGCCGACGAAATACGTATAGCGACAGAAACTGTTCCAATTTCACCGACGATGTATCGATACCTTGTTCGCCGGGATTGATCATTTCCAGACTCGGTGTTTCTCGCGAACGAATCGGCGCAGGTTACACGAGTGCACATCGCGAGGATCGCGCTCGCGCTTGCGGAGTCGCGAGCACGCGGGTTTACGAGGCCGATATCAATTTCGTCCGATGGCCTGCTATCGGGTTTAACGACGTCGGATAAATCACACGACGCGGCAGCGGCAACGATGGCGGCGATGGTCGCGGTAACCGGTTCACCTCTACGCACGTTCCCAGTCAAGGTAATTTACCGGGGGATAAAGCCTCGCGTCCGGTGAAACAAAGCACGGCGACGCTTACGGGAAGGAAACTTCATTTTCTTACATCCGGGGCGCAGACAAACGACCTCGTTTATCACCAACTGACCTTTCGACCGTGATACCCACCGGCACCATACCGCGGCAACACACGCGCAATTCGTTCAACTGTCCGCGCCAGCTTCGCCTACTTCCCACCCTCCCGGCGCAGTACCGCGAGCTCTGCGGTTTCTTTTTCTCTTCCGCCTCTTTCCGTTTCTGCCTCTCCCGTGTGGAACCCTGCTTCGTCAAAAAATTATACTCCTTTGAACCCTCGAGGCGAAGGAAACGATCAGCTCTGATCGAGCAAACGTTCGAACAGAGTGGAGAGGATGATCAGCGTGCAGTCCGTTCAACGTCTATTATACGCTGACTCACAGACTCGTTCCCGCAGGATTGCTGTTCTTTCGCCCTGTTTTCACTGACCTTTCTATATACGTAAGACAAGTGACGAATAGGATTAATTAACAACAACTAATTACAACAATTGTTTATAAAGCTATTAAAATACAGAACTAGCAATCAGAGAAATCGTGTGAGTTTGTATAAATTCTAGTGAAGAAGAACGAAGATCTTTTCCAGTTCCAATTCACTAGCAGAAGGTGTACAACAGTTCAAAGGCACGTATTTCCTGATAATTTCTTTCACTCTTTGAGATCTCGCCAGAATTTAACACTCTTAGATTCGTCGTTTGTAGCAACTTCTAGTAACGAGAGTGGAATAAGAAGCATCATTAAAACACGTTCGAATAGAAACGATCGTTGTATGAAATGCGAAAATGAAAATAATTACCAATGTAATTACATGTTAAAACTTATTCAACGTTATATGTATACATACATACATACAACAGCGATCATTATACATGACGAATGAACAAGAAGAGTTACGAACAATAACTTCTTTCACGAGTTTATCAAAGCATATTGTGTATAAATTCATTATATATTCAATCATTATATAATCAATGCATTATTTCATTATATAATCAATGCATTCATGCAATTTGACAAATTCGAATGTATTAGGTCTAGTAATAATTAGTATCGTTTTTTAGTGTTCGTTTATGTATTGGAAAACGACATTAATTATTAATAGACCTGATATTTCTATTAGACTTCATGAAGAAACAGAGACATCGGTAATTCATATACCAAAGTTGCTGCAACCAAAACGAAGCAGTGCTGCGATGGAAACAATTCATCGAGCGAATTGTAAAGAGGGAATTTGTAATCAGATCGACGACGAATTAATCGGAAACCGCCGAATGCGGCCATCTTTCGCCTTACGCTGTCCGAACACATGTTCACGCGAGAACACAGGTATGTACGTGGCTTGCATAGAGAAACGCGGCACCGGTTATGGTTCGGGCATTATGCATTCGGCAGCTGCGTAATAAACCGGCATTACGTACATGTACTCGGAGGCGATCGTCTGATCGTGCTACGACCGCGCAAGGACCGGCGTCTATCGCAATTACCGACAACAATAGTCGCGTTAATGTAAGCAAATTCGATTCGGCCCATTCCTATTATTTACTTCCGCGATTGCCCCGATCGCCCGCAAACGATTTCGAAATATGTACATCTGCTGCTAACTGATTGGTCTACAACTAATTCACCACATTTAATGATGATCTATAACCGAGCATTTAACTTGCGAAAGTGTATGTTTATTTTGTACACAGATTTAAATCAATATTATGACGTCAATGCATATTTTATACTCTAACAATAGCCATCGTAAAGCAAGCAATAATATTTGGCATTCGAAAATATTTAATGATAATGGTATATAAATTATTCCTGGATTTACATACACGAAAATATTAATGACATAGATTGTTATAGTAATAATATATAACAAAATGTATAGTTTCTTATTTGACTTAATAGTTCAAATCGGTATAATTATTCTGGGAATTACAATTTGATATGTTCAATTAAGAAGTAAATGTCAGAACGTGTATTTCAATTTCTGTATACATCAATTTTTCAGTCACTATATCCGTTCTCGGATGATATTTTATACATTAGCGCAAGTCTACCACCGCGTTGTAAATCAATTTTTCAACTGTCTCCTGAATCGAATTTAAGCGTCTCCACGGGATAGAAACACCGACCGCAGATGGGACAGAGAAACGCTTTTGAATACGGAAAAGATTCGTCCGTGACCGCGTCACCACCGTCCTACCTCTCTCCCTCACCCGTCGCCTATCCGACCTGTAAATGAGCAACCAGTGCCGGCGTGAAAACCCACCCCTTCGCTTCTGCTCAACATCCACCCTCTACCCCCGTCGTTAACTTCCGCTTATTACCGTGACACGCGGAACGAACTGAAACGTTATCATCAGAAACCGATGTCGCCTGCTTCCTCGTTTCCGGATGATAGCGCTCCATGCGCACATTGTCCGCGTACAATTAGCGATAGCGAAAATTCCTAACGCAGAGGCACGCTACGACGATCTTACGGCAGTACGTTCCAAACGTTCTCATAAACCTATTGTGAACATCCTCGCTGGCAGAGTCAGTGCACTCGCTGTTACGAAATTAATCTGCAACGGCTGGGTAGACGGCGCGTCATTCAACATGCGTACCGGTAATTGGAGTGATTTCGCGATACAATAGCGCTGAGAACGCATGCATGCATGACTAGTGCTCGATCAAATCTCGTACGCGGTTCTAAATCGTTAACTCTCAGATGGAGAGAACCTTTACACATGCTGGAACTCGAAGAGCGTTCATCGAAGGTGCTAAAGAAAACGCATAACAACGTCGAAGACGAATGAGAGGATTTCGTGATACTCGGCAGATTCGAGTGTCGTTGAGCGTTATCGAGGAATTTAGGAGACCAAAGATACGTCCGCGACGGAGCTCGCGATACGTCTGGAGATAGTTCCCATTCGGGTCGCAGTAAACCTCGTTTAAGCTTCCTCGAGCAAGCAAATCCGGGCCTAAATTCGGGTTCCGATTGCGTATCGCGTCTACGCGCGGCCTCGGCCCGGCCTTTACTCTTGTTTACGCGGAATTCTCTATCACCGAGAAACGGGGCAATTCAGTCAGCTTCGAGTGAAGGAAAATCAATTCCCGAATTACTCCGCGCCGTTTTAAAGGGATCATATGCAACCTGCGTAATTGGCTACCAACTTTGTACAATGAGCGTTGAAATCCGCTCTCATTAATAGTTCATACGCTTTCGATTCGTCTGATGAATTTCAGCAGAAAGAATTCGAATTACGTTTTCGCATGGCAATGTTAACAGCTGTTAATGAACGGTATCGCAAACAGGAGAAACGGTGGGAAACTCCACGTTATTCATGAGAGACGATAGAGAGGAAAGAACGATCGCATCTTCGAAGCGAAGTGCTCCCGGCCAGGTTGAATTTAATCCGTTGGGAAAAGAGAGGAGTGGGTGGGAGGCAGGAAGATGGTTTAAACGAGGCGAAGTAGCTCGCATTCGTTCGCCTTTGGAATCTTCGAAAATCCAGCCATTCGTTTTTGGTCTGACAACACACAACCGCCTGAGCTAAGTAAGCGTGTATACGTAGAGCAATGGGTGTACACCGGAAGCTTCGAAGAAGGAGAAACGAGCGTGAAGAAAATGCCGTCTTTCGACCCACTTCCAATCCTATTTTCGTTACTCGTTCGCTCCCAGACCGATCCACTCGCCGCCTCCGCTTCCATTAGCCGATTGTATTTCGACTCGAATAAGTCTCACCTGAAAATCCTTGCTCGCATTCTAATTGAATACCTTTCTCCGAAGAACGGGCCACGACGTGAACAACCGTCGGGATAAGCGCGCGAAGAGCCGGCAACTTAATCGAGACGCGCGCACGCTCGTCCACATCTGCTTACTGCCAGCGCTTTTATGGTGATGAAAAAAGTGAGCGCGATTAAAGAGGGAAAGCGAAAGAGAAAAACCGATTGCGTAACGTATCGCAACGCGTGCGGCTTATAAAACTTTACGGGAACCGACGAGAATTGCACGGAACAGATACCATCTTTCCTGCGATTTAAAGTGAAGTTAGAATTAACGTTCTTCTTTTTTCATTTTTCACATCTACCATTAGTAAATTGCGTTTCACCGTGAACAACCGTCGACGGAGATCAGTTTCTTTCCGACTTTTGTTTCTTCAGCATAAAGTAGTGCCTGATCGCCGACCGTTTTCCACAGTCAACATGGTCGTAATATAACAATTACTATTGCATAGGTACGTTACTTGGACCCTCGAGGCTGCGCACGGTGGAAATCAGGTCGAGCCTGCTGACCATCCAAACGAACGGAGTAACTGAGAAACAAACAAAAGCCTGAGGGAAGGGCACTTCATCCTAAGTCCTAAGCTAACCGGGACGACGCGTTATTTTGTCTAATCTCGTTGCCGGTTCTTCCATCCCCCGTCGTATCGATCGGACGGAGTAACTTCGCGTGGGCCAATAACGATATCCTTGAACGAGCTCGAGTGAAGCACTCCGAGTAACACTGGATTCATCCAAATAACGATTGAGACGTTAACTGTTCTATACTAATGACCGTGAACATATAAATTAATTTATTTTATCGCTCAGCAGCTCGTCAAATTCTATGAGCAATCGTCGTATGATATACGCTATTTAGAAAAACGCTATTAGAAAAAGGAACAGAGATTCGTTCCGAGCAAAGGAAGATGGAAGATGGAGTATCTAATAGGACGAGTCTAGATCTCGATGTCCGATTAAAGGTTCGATTTAAAGGCGAAACTTTTTATCCGGGGAAAGGAGGAAACGCTGGCAAATCGAAAATCTCCAAAATATATCGACACACGTAGACGTAGACAGGGGTTGGCGTAACGTTTATCGTGCAGCTGCGGGCCAGCCGATATTTAAATTGGCTCGATTCGAGGGAGATCGAGTTGCCAGAGCAGAGCTGACGTCACGTTCCGCAGCCACTTCTATCGCCGTTTTACTCTACCGTTTTACGAGATAGTCGAATAACAGACACGTTTTTTTCACCGCACGCGTATCATCGAAAACGACTCACCCCTGTCGATCACCTGTACTATTTCTTAATCATTAATAAAGTAAAAGATAGTAATCATTAATAAAATAAAAAAATAGTAAATATGCTAATTAGGGTGTATTGTAAACACCATTTGGAACTTAAAATATACTACAAACGTGTACATCTGTTTCTAGATCTTTGAGTACATTGTTGAACATATGACCGAATTGGTTTATTAATACAGTTCATAATTATTACTATTTTTCTATTAAAATCTATCATGATTATCAATTCTATTTTCCAAATCTGTTTGTAGCAATTAGCAATCTAGTAAAACTATCCTAACACTTAAGAGGGTAGAGTTGTGTAGCATTTGCTTTGACTCGGCTGTTAATGATCAAGCTACGTGAAATAGAAACTATATAAGCCGTCATTTTCCGAACCCTTTAAATGCCGATGTATCAGAAACGCCTGTAATGGAAACGCTAGCAATCGCAATTTCGGTTCCACACACAAAAGGAATGCTCCTCGCCTCTAAATGTAGCGTAATATGCTTACTATTACGGTATAAATCTGTGATACGGTCAAAACGTACGTATAATGTATGTCTGGCTCCTGAAACCCTTCACGATGCCACCGGATATAACGCCGACTTAAATCCGTAACAGTTATAAACATCACCAGACCAGCTTACGCTAATTCCTCTGGCCGGATGTAATGGGAGTAACTCGCGTTCCTCTGGCAGCCGGGAAACCACAAAGTCGAGAGGCATCTTACCGCAATGCTCCCAACACGCTACGTTTTAATGTTGCCCCTCACGAAACTTCACAGTTGAGAAATTTCCCGTGAATCAGTCGCATTCGAACTTAACGAGGTACCACGTGTACAGTCGAACTCGTAAATACTACTCCTTTTCGATTATAATTTTATTTATACATTATTTTTCTTATTATTCCTACTTTGAATCATCCTGACCTATTTATGCCATAAGAATGCAGCAAGGCAAACTGAAAATAAAAATCGTGACAGGAGCTAATGAATCATCAAATTCGAAATACTTATGTTGACGAGACAGTTAGGATCACTTTCAACTCGTCAAAGGTATACAGTTTATTTGCTTCGCTGTTGGTACTCTCGAGTGTCCCGAGGAAATTTTAATGAAATGGTTACGAATTACGAACGAGCCCTTTGCTTATCCACGATAAACATTTCATTACGAACTACCGAGTCGAGATAAACAACGCTAAAGCTTTCCCAAGAGGGAAAAGAAAAATAGAGAACAATACAATAAAGAAGGGCTTTTGCTAATTCTACGCTTCGCCGATAGATCAGACACAATTATCGGCGAGGCTTACAGTCACTGAGCAAACTGTAATGAGGGTGCTCCTCATCAGCAGCACGGCACGGCGTGGGATTTCCCTTCCACCCGCCTGGGCGCGATAATCAATGTACCACCGACGAGAATTTATTGACGGAATTGGAAGACGGAGTGCGAAACGCTACCTACTGCGACACGCAAAAGTGTCGTTTCGCTCGCGGATAGGTATCCGGGAAAAAAAAGCGACGACGCCGGAAATCCTCGATAACGTAGTACCCGATATCTCGCGTGGATTCTGCCGCTCTCGAATAAACGAAATTGAAAACCGAAACGTCGTTACCTCGATTCAATCTCGCCATTGGCATGCACATTCGAACCTAATACAGTACGACCCCCGAAGCGAGACGTGAGCCTCCCGCGCACTCCATCCAACGAGGCGCGACGATCCCGACGAGATTCGCAAGGAACTATGAGCGAAACGCATTTTACCCGAGAGTTGCCTGTGACGCGAACGCGAATTTCCATACTATTCACCCCTTAGAATTGATATTTGGCCACAAAACCGGTTGCCGTTGAAACCCACTTCCCCCTCGCTGCGAAACGTTTAGCGAGACATTGTGTCCCCTGAATTTCAGCAAACCTTATTCGCTTATTTGCTTCTACGAAAAGGTGTAAATACAAACGCGACGACGATAACAAAATAAAATATATATTTCATTTAAAAGATATGTACACATAATTAATGATAATCTTTTATCAATTTTCTTTATCGTGCCCTCAGGAAGTTTGTGTATCCTAAACGTACAGAAGAAGTACAACCCTGAACTCATGCTTTTGAGAACTAATCTTAGAGACATAAACACATTCCCGTGCCATAGACAAAATAGTAATGACTATAGGAAAAAGAATCTCTCGAGCATAAGGCATAGGATTGTTTAGTTCAATTCGTGCCTGGCAGTATAAGAGCACTGACAATTAGAGAAATTAAAATCAATTCATTGCATTCTTTATTGCACTGCTTCCCTTAAAACCAGCAAAGTACGATCAAATGTCTGCGTACAAAGCGTACGCCGCATTCGGAACTTAATTGTTGGCAGAAATGATGGTTAGCGATTTCGGGGTAACTCGAACGAAACAACGACATACTAGCGAGAGGTTCCGAACGTGATACCGAAATGGCGACGGATTGCAGACCGGCATTAATTCCAAACGACCGACGGCTTACAAAGCAACATGCGCTGACCTTAGCTAGATTACGTTTGCATTAGGTACTCGAGCGGAATGCCGGCTCCCTCGAGCGTCCACGCCGCCTCAATTTACAGTTCACACGTCGCGGACCGACGACGGATGACCGATCCCTTCCGTCCTGCCTTCCAACCAGCCAATTTTCCCGTCAGATGCCGAGCCAGCTATCAAGAAACGACAGTACCTCTTCCATTCTCAAAAGTCAATTGTAAAAATGATATCCATATGTCCATGAAATAAATTATGTTTCAGGATATAAGCTCAGACAAAACTTATTATTACACATTTCATTCAATTTGTTTTGCCAGATTTAGCTTCGCCTATTATCTTATTATTGTTGAATTTTATTATTATTATTATTATTTTATTAACTGAGAAATGATGTAATATCTGATTTGCAGTTAGCAAGGATGAGAATTAGAATTTTTTCCTCGTTGTACCGTTACGAGACGAGTGCAGTGCGTTTAATTAAATCGTCGGACTCATCGCAGACAAGGGGACGTTACCGGTACAAGTTTTAATTACGGAACTCGTGGACCGGTCGCGAAGGAAAAAGTTCCATTTATTGCGTGTTTGTCATGCGTCGATCGACCTAGAAGATTACCTCGTAATTATACGACTAGCATTCGCGCTGTCTATCTATACTCGTTGATCACGTTGCAAAAACCTTTACAATTCCAATTTTTCATTCCCCACCAGCCACCACCCCTCTCCACTTCCTGACCCGGATTCCGCGGCGAGCGATGAAACGGAACGCTATTCACGACGAACGTGACGACTCGGAGATCGAACGAACATCGGCCAAGTAAATTTCATTCGAATCGCACCGCGGAACGGAATATTAATTGAATTGGAAAATTCGTTCTCCCCTACTAGCGAAGGAATACTGATGTAGCGGTCGATTAAAATTATAGCCTGTTGGCATCGTTCCCGGCGTACGGGAAAAAAAGAAGAAAAACGTTCTGTCTTCGATCAACAATCGATGGACCGTGGGTAACAAGCTCGGCGAGAATCAAAGCGAAACGAAATAATGGCCGATGGATCGTTAGTACGCAATCGACGCGGTGTCTACGACGTTTCAGTCAAAATTTCGTCGCACCCTGTCAAGTCTCCGACACGTTTTTTATTTTTTTTACTTTTATTTTTTTCACCCGCGTTCGCTCAGTCTATTTCGTCGAATAAAAACGAACAACCGTTCGAGCGGCGTGACGAGCTCGCGGCGAAGATCGCATCTGGGAACATCGGACTGATATTAATTCAAATCGCGTACCGGGATGGAATATTAATCGAATCGAAATGCGGTCCTTTTTTTCTATTTCCCGTTGGACGTTCGGATAATTATTTCCCCGTCGGGGTTTCGTTTCACAAACGACACGCGGGACAATTCCATGTTTGTCGGCGCGAAACGCCTTCGTGTTTCATCGAATAACGCGTCCTATTAACATTGAAAAAACGAAGTTGCAAAGTTCGCTTTAATCTCGGCCATCGAATTTATTCGCGGATCACCGCGTCGCTCTTCGAATTTCAACGGTACAATGGTATCGCGTGATTCTTCCCCACGGAAACGAGAAATTTAATCTCGTCGCGCCGTTTCAATTCGACCGTCATATTTTACTAAAGCTGGTTTACGACGAATTCCGTTTAAGGCGTTAAACAGAAACTGGTTAACAGTAAATGTTACGAAAAGCTCGCAAACGTAACGCGAGAATTTATTAGGCTTCTCTAACAGCAGTCAAAGATGAACTCGGCGGGAACAAATGTCAACGTCGACGGACTCGTTTCGTTTAATACCATTCTGAATATAAATTAAAACAGACTACTTTGCCTCGGGCGGACGGGACGACATCACGGAAAAGAATGATACCGCGGCCAAATTTAATTTAACTTCAGCCTCCGGCTTTAAATTAAAACCTATTTGTTTAGCTAGCGATTAAACGAAATTAGTAATTTGTCATTTGGAATGAGCCGGTGAAAATCATATTTGCAAGACGTTGAATCGAATTGCGGTTTCTCTCGAGGATCAACGTGTAAAAATCCTTTGAAGGTTATCGATGAGCGGACGTAAACGGAAACCCGCAGTAATGTAATAACCTTCCCGCAAATCCATTCCCGTTTGCTCGAGAATTTCGCTGCGTTTGCGAGGATATACACAGCAGACAGATGGAAAGAGCGAAACCGCTTCCTTTGCTGGTGATTCAGCATCGTTTATCGGTATCGGTCTGCGGCGTGCATCCCCAGTAAAGAGAATACGTACCTGTTCCATTCACGTTTGTCAACACATTGTCGCATCACCAATTTTGCGTAAACGCCAACCCTCACGGGAAACGTTTCAACAGCGCTCTTGGTTATTTTATATTGAAATTTGTACTACCCTCCTACAGAAAAACCCTTGTTTTTACGTCTCCTAATATTCTTCTTTTAAAACACAATTATTTTACAAATATTCTCTTTGACTTCAAACATTGCGCTCATTATCTCAAATCCCAAAAGTTAGAACCAACTGCTAACTCGTCGAGTATAATTGTAGGAAACTTGATCTTACAATACAGAGGGGCCAGCATTGACCGACGGTTATGATTGTTCTAGCCCATTCGAGACGCCTCCTTCTGTCGGATAATACATAAGCGATCTGCAGGTAACGAGAAGTGGAAGAGATTACTCTCGCAATTAACTGATCCTTAGTACGTGGGCCAACTTCGTTACTAATAGCACGCCACGCTTGAATAACTGCGCTCAGCTAAGCTCGCAATGATTTGATTCTATCCTCGCCAAACCGCACTCGAGACCTTTTGCTCGGTTATAATTATTCACCAACAGTACAATTGATCGTCGATGTTAAAAACGAAGCTCGAGAAAACTTTTAGACAAAATGGATAATCATTTGGATAAAATATTTTTTTCTTAAATAATAAAATATTTAACAGCGTTTGTCTAGGATTTTCGAGAGCAAGACGTATCCAGAGAACCTTGAGAATCATTACTTTACAATACGCGAGAAGGTCGAGGATCAGAAAGACGAAACTAGGCGCGACGCGAGAGAGGGTTTTCAGCAGCTCGTTTCAAGATACGAAGAATTTCTTACACTCGAAGCATTCATGCGAGGAATTCCGAGCACGTAAATCTTGGCAAATCTTGCGAGTGGCCTTCTGCCGCCCCGCAGCCGCCGCACCGTACCATCCTCTTTCTCACATTTTTTATTCTCTTTTTCGTGCCTCCTTGCCGGCCTTTTTCTCAATGCTTCCGGAGCTATGCAAAAGAGAACGCGTATTCGTGACACGTCGGGAAACGACTTTAGGCGACGCTTTCGCGTTTCGTCGAGCCTACTCGTGTTCGCCGTCGAGTATTAAACGAGCGCACCCTTGACTCTGTACTCTCGAGCGCGATACAAATTTGGATTTCCTTAAGAAACTAATAAAAGTTGACAGAGGTGCACCGTCGATCTTCCTGCGAAATGGTTTTGGTCATTTTGCTGTTCCTATTAACGCGACACGACGGTCAGCGTAAACGATCGATCGAAATCTTATCCTCTTCGATCGTTAATTACCTCGGTTGAGGCAATCTCGCAGAGGCGACCGGCCGTTTATCCGTGTAACGTATTTTCAACGAGAGGAGCAGACGCCTGGCGGGGCTAAAGTTACTTCGGTGTGCAGATGGCGATAACTGTTGGGTTATGGTGGTAGAAAGTGAATCGCGGGGAGATACGAGCCTGCTGATAAGATGTAAGCGTACTCGGGAGAACGTTATTGAGAGACTAGCCGAAACTGCGATCGATCTTGGGATAGCCCTTAGGGGGCGACCGGTACACGGTTCCACAATGTCGCCCTGCGCCACGCCGCGTGGGATCTCAGTTATTATTTGATAATACCCGTGGTTGTTAATGAAACCGGCTAGCTAAGCACTCCAATCCGACGCACCGTTGCAGAGCGTTACAAGGAACTTTATCGCAGACAGGTCGGTGAATCCTTTGCCAAGTCATAAACTTGGCTAACTTCGACATGGTATCTTAACCCGTAAATTGACCAAGAAGCTCGGACTAATTTTCATGGCCTTGTCTGAAGCCCCTCCGAGCCCTAACTCTCAAGCCGAACGGCGCGACGCCGGCGAACAGACTGTGTAATCTTGGGCTTTTCCGCTTTCCCTTGTTATCGGTTCCACTCCCAACAGGTTAACAAATCCGTTCGCCATTCGATATTAATATAAACACGCGCACGTGCGCGGAACTAATTGCATCGAACCTAATCGAACCCTGGTTTTCCAGACGTCGACTGAATATTCTAGCGAGATTGTTACAGAATGTGAATCCAGTACGGTAGATCCGACGAACTCTCCGTTTGTTCGACGAAATTCTACCAACTTTCCGGTTTGACCATGGTAACACAGTTCTGAAACGTGGTTCAAAGTTCAGTCGCGCGATATTCGTTTTCTATTCAAATTGAACAAGCCCGATCGTGCAAACGAGCAGTTAGAATACTTTCAAAGATGTTTAAAAGATTTCAATAATTTGAAAGAACATAGAAGGACCGACAGAAGCGACTCATTTTTTTTTCTCGGCTAAATGAAACTCGAACGTTTTTCGAACGCACGAACGCAACGCGTTGCACAAACTAGGAGGCACGTTCGCCTCGGGTTGACGAGCGCCCTGAATAGAAGACGGGAAGAATGGATCCGTGTTCATTTCGAAGAGAAAAATACCAGAGCACGATTCAACTGAGCAGAACACGTGGAGGAGAGAGAGAGAAATAGCGTTCGGATCGAACTGTCCACGAGCCGGGGAATGGAAAAATCACCGATTTTCGAAGCGAAGGCGTGAAAATAGAAACGCGCAGGATACCGGGTCGATCGATTCTTTTTTTCCCCTCTATTCTTCTTTCCTTCCTGAAACGCCTTCGACTCGCCTCGCTGTTCCTGCAAGGATCGAAGATTAAAGTCTCGCCACGACCCAAACGTAATTACTTCAGTTCTCTTTCATCGTCGCTCTATCTGTCACCTTGGGCAAACTGCGAGACGACCCTCGCTGGGTCAACCCGTTCTCTAAAGGCTCTTAAGTGCGACAGTTTATTTGCTCGGCTGCGGTTCGACGTCAAAAGCGGAGAAGACTCCTGGGTGTCTTTGAGATCGACGAACATACGAGCGCGCAAAATGAGTTTCCCTTTTAGTCCTCCGTTCTTCCTTGCCCTCTCTGTTCGCATACGTAACACCGGCTCTGCTTGCGCTTTCAAAGATTCAACCCTCGTATGTTAATATACTTCCTAGCTTCCTTCTTATTTCTTTTTTATTACAATTTCGTATATAATATCTGCTGTACGATAAATTACCTCCATATTTCAATTATATCACCATTTACTGATTTTAATAAGTTGTTCATACATGCAGACACAACATTTTCGACAATTCTGACTATTTCGAGTGTTCCATGTTTATGCAACAATAACTCATAATCGCGTTCGAATCGAATATAGGGATCGATCGTATTTTCCAGTCGACACAGTGGCCGATGCGGAGAAATTGCACCGCAATGGAGCTTAACCGCTATTGTGGCTTCGTTCGAAACCGATTCGAGTCTTTCAGGTCTCGTCCCCCAGTTTGTCCTCGAACCCGATCGCAATTTAACATCGAGAGAAAGTTCACCGAGTCCATTTCAAACGAGCATTCAAATGAATACTCTCACCACTGTGTGACGCGCGTCTGGTCAAATCGATCTCGCTTCGATCGCGGTCGCCTCCGCGTCCACATTTGCATTTCGTGTCTTCGCCTCGGAATCAGTGCAGCTGCAGAATACGCTGTTTGTGCCATGTTATAACCCTCGAATCGGGTCGAATATCAGGATCGGAACGGCACGTAGCGCACGAGGGGAAATCTGTTCCCAGGCACTGAAATGATGAGTCGTTTGAAAGGAACTACAATGGGGTAGATCCGATTTCAATTGTGTACGTGATATCAAGACCGCAAACGTACACGGATTCCGGCAATTGGTTCCGGTTAGCTCTATACGATCCTCTTTAAACGAATACCTTCTCTACGCGGTTGTTGGAATACTAACCGCGAATCGGAAGAGATTCATCAACCGATCGCTTCTGCGATATTTTCTACTAACCGAGAAACACACACGATCTCGTGTTCTCGTTCTTCCAAACTGTTCCACTACAATTATTACTCTGGTCC
Source organism: Ceratina calcarata (assembly GCF_001652005.2). Classification (NCBI taxonomy): domain Eukaryota; kingdom Metazoa; phylum Arthropoda; class Insecta; order Hymenoptera; family Apidae; genus Ceratina; species Ceratina calcarata. The sequence continues at coordinate 1,357,690 of NW_017147019.1, forward strand.
TCGTGACGAACTGGCTCGTCTATCGTTGGCAACCGGCCAATTCTGGCGACTCAAAATTCCTTGACCCCTGGCCCGTTTCTACAAACGCCTCCAGCGATTCCTCTTGAACCGATAAGATATGATTCTATTTTTATCCTATTTTATTCAATTCGATCTTCATCCTAGCCTATTCTATTCAATTGGCTAATGCGATTCATCGTCCTTTTCCTACGTCCCCGTCAATTCGATTTTGTGCTCGTACTCCGTTTGAAAAGAAGCAGAGAGAAAAACGTCGACGATTCCGGCAACGAGATCGGCCGGCAGTCGCGAGATAAACGAGTGCTCGCATTCGTGTACCGGTCGAGCCATTTGCAAAGTTAATCGGCGCTCGTGTAAACGCCTGTACGCGATCTTCTCGTGGCAGTGAAATGTGACGACACAGACCCGGCATTACCGCGCCAGTAGTATATACCCGCGTTCAACCCGACATCCAGCGGTTACAGAACCAGACTGTTAACCCTTCCTTTCCCAGATTCTTCTATGCACAACTTTATGGATACAAACATATAAAATAGTTTATGTACATTAAAATTTGTACACTAACTAATATATTGTAATTGTATAAAAGGTACATTACATAGGAAATTAAGGATGTTCTCGAAGGAAATTAGGGAATAGCACAAGCGCATGCCATTCCTATCACGTCAATTATCGGTCTGTTTGCCATCGAACGGGGATCGATTTGCCGAATTCCGTCTTTGCCGTGGAATACCTGATATTAGAAAGATCAATCAACCGTAAGTTCGTAGAATACAGATTTAGAAAATCGTCTTCGCAGATATGCCATATTGTAGTATGATTTAAAGAGTGATAATAAAAGTAGGAGTGTGCAAAGATGTGTAAGAAGTGTTCAGATTGTCCTAACAACGTTTCCTCCATAACGAATACCGTAAGTTTTATTTTGTAAAATACGCCTTGGTCCATAATAATCAAATGTTAAGCAAGTAGAATTATGTCAATTCCTATTAACGCTCGTAAAGACCACAGAATCTATGCATTTATTGGAATCAAATTAATGGAAGACTAAGAAACGTATTAAAATTATTTATTATTAACTAAATATAGATCAGTCTCGTTTTCCATTAATTTGGAGACCCCTCCATGGTCTCTAAACGAACCCCTTTGTAACACTAAATTCGATTTCAACATGAAAATTATTGAAGAGAGAACAGAACAGAAATGGTTTCATCTTTTGCAACTAGAGATTCAATATCGTCGATCACCGAGGAGATTGTACTTCCACTCTTGGGCGTTAATCAAAAGACCAGTTGTCGCTGTCAAAGTTCATGCTCGGCCCGAAACAGTATCTACATAGGGCAACCGACGAACTAAGTTTAATGCAAGCTGCGGAGAAACGACAGGTTCTTCGATCGAGTGTCCGTCTACGTTGACATTGATGTATCTAGCATCGAGACCGAAGTCGATTATCTCTATCGACGATTCCGTAGAAATCGAAACTGTAAAGGCAGACACGTGAAATAAATTCGATTCCAGTATTAAATTCCAGAAACAAAAATTGTGCGAGTGATATAAATTCGATTCGGCGAAAACGGCTGACGTAGCAGGTAGAATGGATTTTAACGTAGCCAATAGAGCGTGGACGGACATCTGTGTAGCGTGGCGCCATATGGCGAGATGGTGATATCGCAATCGACACGGACAATTTTAGCAGTCAAGTTATTAATTTCGACGGACACCGGTGAAGCGCCGGTTAAACGGGAGCCGTCGAATCTCTTAAGAGGCACGGAAATCTGCGTAACAGCTGGCCCGACGAAGGTGACGGTAAGTCAAAGAGAAGGAAAAAGCGGCAGAAAAAAGAAGAGGAACGAACCTCATCCATCACGTGGGAGACAGGAGGAATCGTGCGAGGGCGGCGACGTTTTGCGGTGTCGTCGTTGCTCGAGCAACCCTTTTTCGGCGTTTTGCTCCAGATGCAACGGCTGAAGAGGATTACCGCGATAAAGAGAAACGAAAACGACTCGAGGCCGAACGGGAGAGAAGGCGACGGGAAAGTCGGCGGGGAGGATAGGTAGCCACCAGCGCGACCGAAGGAACGTAGGAGAAAGGGTGAAATGGAAGCAAACCAGCCAAGCTCCCAGCTTTCGATGCATCCCATTATGGAAATGCGACCTCTCGCGGCTCTTGAAAATTATGTTGATGTTATGCGAGACACCCCTTCTTCTTCTTTCGTACCTACATCCCACTCGACCATCTTCGACCTCCTCGACTTCCTTTTCCCACCCTTTCTTCCTTTCCTTTTTGGTCTACCACGAATTCATAAAATATAATTGTACTCTTTCTCTCCCTTCCTTTATGCTGAACGAATTTCGCGTTCAGAGAGCGATGCAAAATCTTACTAGGTTTACGTTAAGACGCCCTCGTGCTCGATCTTTTCCAGTAACGCGTCGCTGCTCGAGAGACACTCAACTCTTAAACGGAATTATGAACACGAGTGATACTAAAACGCGTTTACATATACAGACTGAATGAAATACGAGGCCGGAAAACGAGACCGTCGGATGGGGCAGTAAAGGGGCTGCCCGAATCGAGGCTGCAAGGGGTAGTTTCACCTCGGGAATACCGCGTTAAGATGCCAGGTCGGAAGTCCGTGAGGAACGATGGCGTCGTGCATCACTGGTACCAAAGGAGCGACCATGTTATTTGTCTCCGAGACGTTCTCAAAGTGGTTTCGTCGAGTCGCGTCGATGAAAATTAATGCTCGTCCACTTATCCCTTTGTTTCTCCACTGACAGCACACATTTTTATATCGTGGCGTACGTGTAAAGAATGGGCTTGATTTTATTCATTGAGAAGATGATTGTTATAAAAAATAAATCATTTATGATGTCAGTTTAGAAAATGCAATCTAGACTGGGATTTCTTTTACCCTTTACAAATAATGTGCTTCATATTTTCAATGTTCTATAAAATTATTGCACAGATCCCTTATGCTTCCTCTAAATTGCATAAAATTTCTAAAGTCTAATGAATATGTAAAAGGCAACCTAAACAAGTAACGTGTAACAATATTCTAATTTATTGTATAAATTATAAATTTTATCAGAATAATTGGAGGACTAAAAAATCGTTTTATTCTGTATAAAAATCTTTAGTCTAACAATGAAAGAGATAATCGTGGGAAGCTAAGCTTAAATTGAAAAATCTTTCCTGGTCAGAAGTACTAGAGATTCCGTTAAAATCTACGGCTTGCAAATACCCAGAATGCGCGCATCAGTTTCCGTGGCGGAGAGTTCCGCTCATTAGAATTTGAAATACGTTGTAACTTGCGCAAGATTAAACTATAATCTGCTCTCTGAGAACATTCAGAGGTACTTCTCTGGAATTCAACATTCTTCAACAGTACTACGTTTATTGTTGAATTCGTGTAAATGAAATAATTATTGTAGCTTAATTGATTATTTCGAATTAGGGCAAAGTGTTGGTCTATCCGTCAGAAGATTTATCAGAGTAGAGCAATTAATTCTCAGCCTCTTATTGAGTCTGTGAAAAGGCTAATGCTTTGACCGAAGACGTACGTGCCGCAACCGTAATTTTAGGTCGAGAAAAGTCACGTGCGGATTCCAGACTGATGCTTTATGGTGTTAATACAACAGCCATGGCATCGCAATGCGGTTTGATCAATCGACGCGGTTTGGATTACTCGAGCCTAACTACCGCATCGCCTCGACCAGTCGTCGATAATATAATGGTACCATTCCCGTAAAGCCGGTTGCGGTGGTTTATTATCACCTCTGCGTGTATTAATCGATAAAGTATGGCTACACGTCGCTTGCGGTGTTAGCGGAAAAACCGGCGAGAGAAAAAAATACGTGACCGCTTAAAGTTCATATTGGGTGCGACGCGAGAACTTTCCCGGGTTTATCTTTACTCGTGCACAGAGGGGCGGTTTTGAAAGCGAACGCGTTAACAAGCATCGCAGTTTTATTACGCCACTGAAAATTCTCGTAATTGTCCGCGTTCTCCTATCCTCCTTTCTTTTTAATCCACCTTCTCTCTACACGCGCGCGTAGTAGGTAAATTTTGTATGAACAACGATACGATGTACATGTATATGGATTTGAAAAACAACTTCGCTCGCGGCAGTGGCTGGCCGGTTGCATACCTGTTCCACTTGCAACTTTTACGCGGTCAGTTCCCCGTTTAAAAATGAACGACGCGACGAGAGTAACGCGCACTAAAACGGATATCGGATAACGTGTAAATTAATCTCTCAATAAAAATTCAACGGAATAGACGCGACGTCCACGATTTTTATTCCTGTCAGTGGTCGTTCCCATTATAATTATCGTTCGATGGTGTCGAAAATGTACAAGCATCGAGTTCGAGAGGGAAATCGATTTGCAGTGACAAACGCGGCCAAATCGTCTCCATCCAACGTGCTATTAAACGAAACGATTAGAGACGGAAATTCAGACTGACGAAAAAAAAACACACGTAATATTAAAAACTCCCGTCACGCGTCCGTTTTCACTCTGTAAATTCTCGTACTTTTTTTCAACAACCGAGAAAATCATGGGAAAAGTTTATACGCCAGCAAAAGAGGGAAAGCCGTACGCGTTCAATAACGCAGTCCCACGGAAAATATTCATGGGCCGCGGGCTCATCTGAAAGTCAAAAAATGGACGCGGAGTGAAAAGACCGTGCCTCGTTCGCCGCTAAGAGTGTTATATGTATATCCATGCTCGCAGATAGGTCGGCAGAAAATTTATTAAAACCATAATAGGGCCGTGACAGCCCGCAGCCGATGTATAAGCTCCACGGCGTCCATTCGCGTGATCTTAAACATTTTTAAAGAGAAACATCGAGAACGTGTCGGGGAATTTATCCGGCGACGTATATTGCGACGCTAAGTCTTCCTCAGGCACGTAAACTCGGCCCTGTCCCTCGCACAAGATTTTCCCTGCAGGAAACTGGTTGCTTCCCGCGCGTACCACTAAATCAAGAATAATATGCATTCACCACAATAATAACTATGAACGCGTAGGATTTTTCTTCCCAGAGAAAGGACGATACACAGTCGTTGAAAAAAGTGTTTTCTGCAAGAGTTTGAGAGTGACACATGAATTGTATGAAACTCGTTTTAATTAAATAAAATCAATGTGTAATTCTATACACTTTTAGCTTCCTATATCAATTCCCAATTTATTGAACAACTGCATTTTGTGAAATTCCTGGTTTCTAGGATACAAAAACTTCGCTTTTAGCTGTAAACGTATTTATTCTTACTGATTCGAATCTGGCTCGATTCCCTCGCGCCGTAAACTCGTTAAACGAAGTAAACGTTTGACTGTTACTGCGCTTAACGCGAAATATCACCCATTATTATCCGTTATATCAGCCCTTTTTCGTAAGACTTTCGCGTGTAATAAAGCAACTTTTCGCCATACACGCGTGTATACGAGCCCGGTGCCAGCCCCGAAGATTTCTCGGAGGGAAACTTTTCCTGTTTCCCCGGGAAACGGTGGAAATTACGCGGGCATCGTCGCAAACGGTGCGGCGGCTAAACGCGCGCCCGTTACACGTCCGTGTGGATCCACCCACGTGACGCGACGTGTTTTCTCGTTGAAAACGGATGAAAAGGCACCGGGAGGGCCGGTTACAACGTCAACTACAACGAAAGCGAGATGGAAAACCAGTAATTTTTCTCCCTGAGGTACTAAAGCGAAAACAGCGAAGAATCTTAGGTATTATGTTGCAGCACATAAATGTCTTTTTCTTGGAATATACCAAATATTTCGTGTACTTTCATAATAACGTATTTGAAGTATAAATTGACAGAATCCATGTATTAATTATCAGAATGATAAATAATATTGCAATCTGTTTATCATAAATCTTGGCATGCAGCAAATTATTTCATTGTCATTTTGATTCACCATGTAAAGAGGAAATAAATGATTTTTAGTTGGAAAATTGAAACTTGAGAAACAGTATAGTATTTCATATGCATCAGTCTAATACGTAGTGTCAAAGCGACGCGTTTTGCACATTTCGTCTGTGACAACGTTCCAAATGTCGATTTACTGAGTTCAGACTTGTCGTATTTCAATTTCTGTCCAAAAGGGACATCAAAGGGACGCGTGGCGCGAAAGTTGCACCTGACTTGGGCGTCGGGTACCTTTACTGGCTCGATGTTGTGCAATTAAACCGGTTGAGCCCTGTATGTATCTCCGTCCAGCGAGAAAAAGCGAACGCTTTACAGAACGTATTGGGCAGCGTACGGTAAAGCATCCCCCGAGGCACGGTTTTCGCTCTCCGTTCGTTTTCTGAACGCGAACGACGCATGTGTCCAGTGCATAAAAAGCATTTAATTTCCTACAAGGAATCTGATATTACGGTTGCCTCCATTGCTCTTTCATTTTCAACTCCGTTTCGGATCGTTTCAATGATTCGTTCAATGATATTATGTAATTCAAAGCTTCAAGTCGAGAATAAATAATATACATGTTATTTCGCACATATTATTTTTGAAATTATGTAACTCGATACTTAACAAAGTGTGACAAATGTGATTTGCTTTAATGTGTACTGCATGTGTATACTGCATAAAATTTTACATCAAAAAGACAGAAAATACGAAAACTGTTTTACAGAATTATTTATTTATATTCTTAGAAAAAGTCATACAAAATTTTAGAAAACAGAATATACTGAAAATGAATAATGATCATAAGAAATGCCAAACAAGTCATTTTTATCTCCCTTGGTAGATCTAGTGTTAATAATGGAAGAGTTCGTAGGAAGTTCGTGGGATTACTTTGAGATATTCGATTTCAAAGTTTAATTTTGTTAACTAAGCCTTGATAGATTATTTTCGAAAGTGTATCAAGTAAAGTTTATTCTTAGTCGAAGAATGAAATAGCAACGAAGTACATAATAATTTTAGCCTGGATAAAAAACGGCGTGATGGTGAAAAATAGATTCTGTACAGGTTTTCTCGATTTATCGGGTTTCCACTTGACAGAAAGTATTGAAAGAAGGTATACAGTATAAGGTTGGTAATTTATTGACACGTCCAGTCAAGATTATCAGTTTAAAAAATGCAACATAAATGTAAAAACGACATTTTACAGAAGAGTTTTCCCAGAAACTTTCAGTTGCAGTTCAGCGAAAATGTACCATTTGTTAGTCGAACAACACGTGGGAGACGATATCGGTGATAAATCTTAAACCAATTAACACCGAGTCCGGCCAGTGCGTCAGGGACACCAAAACGCCCGCGCGCCTTCCCACGGTTGCATATAATTAAAACGCGCTTAACCCAAGTTACGTTTGCATACGTGGCCACCGAAATTTGGTACGAAATCGTCTATAACACACAGCCCAGCCGCAGAAGACAGAAGAGCGGTCGAGATAAGTGGACACGTACGTCACAGGCAAATAACTTTGTGAAAAATCAGAAAGGATGGAATAAAAACCTGACGGATCATCGGAATGTCACGTGAACGTTTTAATTAAAAGTAGCTGACTTACAGTTTTAATAAATTTAAGAAGTTCATTCACTAAAAGCGACTTTTACAAAATCACGTTTTCATTAAAAGACTTTTTTATGTGTTACCAAAGCACTGACAATTTCCATCTACAACTGTTTGCCATATCAGGTGGTATTTATAAAAGCCTTCCATTGTCCAGGCTTTACTCAGATCACTTTTCATTCGACCGCGAAAAAATTAACCGCAATCGAATAAAAACAAAACATGAAACCATTGCAATCGAGTATGGAATTTCAGCAAAAATGACGATAGAGTAAAAGATGTTTCGTGGTATGTTTCGATCGTATTTTCTGGAATTCGTTCAGATGCAATAATAGACACAGTAGAAATGCAACTGGAAATTTGAAGAAATATTTGCAACTCGATCCTTTTTCATGAAATTCTAGAAAGAAGCGCATAGTTGTAAGTATTCACGGCGCACCGCGAAAATATTCCGCGCGAAAGGATATTTCAAACGAAGGGAAAAATATGGAATATCGACGCGAATGCCGCGAAAATAACGACAGCGAATTCTCTAACAGACGTTCGCGAAGTCGCAACTTCCGATATCCGATTAAACGATCCATTAAACAACAACAACCATCATGCTATATACGCTTGCGTTGGAAACTTTCTCGCAGAGTTCCGAACGACTTAAGAACGACTCCTCTAACCAATCGTCGGTTTAAAAATTACACCATCGCGTAGATCTCCTACGTACCTCGAACGAGAACCGACTTGCACTCGTTTCAAACGAAGAAGACATTAAAAGAAAAAACGAAGAACTAGTGAGTAAAGTGTACGTTCATAAATTGCAGAACACCCTGGATTGTCTACAAAAAAAGCTGGCAAACATTTTACATTACTGATCATTATAGACTACTTTACGTTTTGTTGTTTTCTTACATTCTGTTCAATTTGGAGATTTTATCTCTGACGTCGTTTTCCCGCTGAATACCGACTATTGACCAAAACGAAAAAGCAACCAGAAGCGTAGTACAGTGCATCGTACCGAAAACATTTCGTTGCCAGAAGAGATTGCTACGAGGTAAAATGGTATGACGTAATTACAGGGTAAGCTTTTAGAACGGCAAATTTGCTTCGATATTTCCGCGAATCACGAAAAGAGTTCGCCTACGTTACCACTTAAATTTTCCTACGGTTAAACAAAGAGCAACTCTCGTCAGAAAGTATTTCCCGCAACGCGTAGCTCTCTCGCAGAAGTTCCCACCATCGGCGTCCTCCGTCTCCTCTGTCCCAAGGAAAATTCCCATTCAACGAGATTGGAATAATTAATTACGGCCCCGCGGCACCGGAACGACGAGCTCTGGCCCCGGAACGATAAAATATCTGCCTCCGACTCGTCAAGCTCGACAGACTATCCGTCGAAAATAAATTGCCCTGCTCGTGCTCGGTTCAAAGCGCTACGACGCTCCCGGGTGGTCCATGTTCTGTCCTGGGAGTGTTTCAGCAAAAGTGGAAGAGCTGAATCGAGAAGGACTAGCAACAACAACCGTAAGCGTGAGCGTGATTGTTTCGAGCAAACCCATTAGTTAACAAGAGTAGCACGTTTAGAGATTTATCTCAAACCGTGGACCACGGACGGCTTAGGAGAAACCTAGTTTCGTCTCAGGATTCGCAAACTTCGTTCTTCAATGAATAAAATACATACATGAAACAATGACACACACGTTACATAAAATTACAGTATCATTGAAATAGAATTAAATTCATAATACAAAACCTTAAGAAGTATGAGAAACAATTTAATGACCACGTCTTTCTAATATAACACCAATAACACAGCTAGTGATGGGCGTTCGAATCCGAACTTAAAAATAATTCAAAATGTTTCAGATCCCATTACTAAGCACATTAGCATATGCTTGATCTACTCTATGACTCTATGATCCAATTGTACTCAAACAGCACATGGAATATTCATCTTTGACCATCGACCCCTTGACCCGAACCACTGGCTGAGTAGTATGTACGTACATAAGTACCTACTTCCTTCTATCTGTCATCCTTCAACGCCTGACAACCTCCACTGCTCAAGATACAACTCTAATACATATGTACACGCTCGCTTTGTGTATCTACGAGGTTTGCCGGGCGTCATCCCAAGATCAGGTAGGATTTCGCCTCGTAAATCCGTTATTACAGTGGATTTAGTAAAGAGAGATTTCGCTGCGACGATTATTACGGTGTCCCACGTGAACCATGTAAGTGAGATCAGGCAAACATCTCCGATATTTTTTTATGCACATTTCAAAGATATTCAAATCGAGCGAACCTCGTGTCTGTTCAACGAGCACCCGACGTATATCCAAGAAATATTTGCCAGAGGGTAACGTCAATTTACCGCGATAGGTCTTTCGAGTGGCCACGTCAAAGCAAACGATACTCCCATTCGCAATGACTCTTCCACGCATGGCATACAAAGGAAATTTCTATCTTTGATACGGGACATACAAAGAGAACGCATTCCCAGGATAATGTGCCAAACGACACTCGAAACGGGATAGAGTTTTAACAATCGAACTCTACAGAGGACTTATATTCTTTCTCTCATATTGATACGTCACTTGTTCATTGAATTGCTCTATAAGGAATAGTCAATCGGAGTCAGTTGTTAAAATAAAGATCGTTACGATCTGAATTCTCGTTGCATGGCCATTTAAGATCGTATAAATCCTTATATAAAGACAATGACAAAGGATTGAAATCTTGATAGTTACTAAATATTACATTAATAAAGTATTGTCAGTATTAATAAAATGCCGATTAATCATAGTTAACTCGTTAAATATCGAAGTTAGAAGAAAAACAACTTTTATTTGAAGCAATTCTCGATATTTTGAGAAAAAAAAAATTTTCGATTTTTCCGAGATTTTTCCAAGGGGTACCCCTTCAGATTTTGCGAAATTTTCGTTTTTGCCCAATAACTCCCAAACCGTTGGACATACGGAAAAATTGCATAGGACCTTTCTTGTAGAGGACGATGAGATCTACAAATTCCATGTAAAAATATTTCGCTAGCGTCAATAGTTAACGAGTAATTTACAAAAAACTGTTTTTTCGTTTTTCGTCAATAACTCGTTAAATATTAGTGCTAGCGAAATATTTTTACATGGAAATTGTAGATCTCGTCGTCCCCTACAAAATGGTCCTAAAAATGTCCCCCTAAGTCCACCCGTTTGGGAGTTATGAGCAAAAAACGAAATTTCTTTCCAAAAGTTCGCTGTTTCGACGCTGGGATGGTCGGATTTTGTCAAAATCAATAAAATGCCAAATAATCATACTTAACTCGTTAAATACTGGAGTTAGAAGAAAAATGCATAGAATTTTTCTTTGTAGAGGATGTCAATGACTACAATTGTGTATTTGTTTAAAATAATGTTTAGAGGATTACAGATTCCTTCGCCGACGCAGAGGAAAGCGAGAGAGATATCGTCGGCGTACGAATAGTACAACGTTTCTCCGGAAATAAATCTGTCTTTTCCCGCGGGACTAAAGCGGATTTATTTCCGTGACCGTAACTTTAGTTGCAGCAACGGGGTTCATATACATAGGTCACGCCCGTAAGTCTCTACAGTTTGGACGTTGCGCGTCGCGACGCCTAAATCGTCTCGTCGAAACTTCCAAAACGCATTTCCGTTTCAACAATGATTATCCGACCGTCTGTCACGATTTAATCCTCTCCCACGATTTAATCCAAACGCAAGCGACCGCGACCCGACAAATCTCTCCGGTTAGCATCGACGGACGGTGTTCACCGTTCTTCCCGTGCAAAAACACGCCCTTGGTACGACAAAAATCAACTTTACGAAGCGAGTTTTAAGAGAGTCGATCCGAGTAAATTCTAAGGACAACCTGTTTCGAAGCGGAAAACGCAAAAAGCGAGACCCTGGCCGATTGCCCGACTGGCTGCGGATCGTAACGACGCATAAATGATTTGCGAACTGGTAAGGCGAGCGATCAGGCGAGCGGAAAAGCGGCTGAGCCACGAGCTGAGCGACGAAACGAGACGGGAAGCTCGCACGGGGAACCTACTTCCGGGTGCGGGCATTCGTCTTAGGAAACAACGATTATGCTCGCGAGTGATCTCATGCGAGGAGGCTATAAATTCGCTGACCCGGCGCGGCGCGAACGGCGAAAAGGATTGCCAGCGAAGAGCCCTGCGAAATGCCCGCAATTTGGGTAATGTGCCGTTGTTATGAAACCGTGACAACCGCGAATGTATGTCTCGAGTCAGAAGTCCGAAGCGCTTTCACTGTTTATTTCGAGTTACCACTAATTAGGGAAATAATTAATAATCCCTTCAGTTTCTATTTTTCAGACAATACATATTTATGTACATCCAATATATATTTTGTGTTATGTGTTTTTTAAGATTATCATATATTCATGATAATTAATTTTTGCAAATGATGATTATATTGTGTAAAATAGTAGAATATTGTATAACAACAGTGTTGGTCTAAGCGGATGTAAGCTTCGTATGGAATCACGATTGGCATTTTCTCAATGGTCTATGATTCCTCGATAACGACGAATTCAAACAATCAGTCGAGACGCGTACATCGATGACTACGTTTCTTCTGTTCAATGAAATATATATATTAATCAGTATTAAATACGAGTACATTATTTCCGTCATCCTGATAGAAGAAGATTATAATTGTTTAATCTTCATAAGCTAATTCATTAAATATTAGCATCCCCATCCTGGCTTCATCCGAATTAATTATCCCATATAAAATTCCAATAAAATAACGAATTCGAATAAAAATACTTCAATAAAAATAAAAACCAAGTTACTAAATCATGGAGCTTCAAACACATTAAAGTAAATAAACGTTTTACATATTTTCATCCGCTTTAGTGGATGATTGAGTAAAATCCCTGACATTTATTTTTAGGTATTTGATGAAATCTGCCAGCTATTATTTTGGAATTAAACATTTTTTTAGTAAAAATAAAGGAACTGCTGAGATATAAGATTTAAATAGATTTCCTTGAAATAACGATCGCAACGAAGGATATATACGTGCTTCTGAGCGTTGAAATCGTCTTAGCGAAATTTGATACAAGGTCGCATACGTCGGAAATACTTACGGTTGTTTATTCAGGATTTATCATTTCCCATTCCGCGAGCACGAGTAGACGCCGCGCGGCGCCTGGTATAGATATACGTGCACGCATTGAGAAAACGCCAGGGATATCAAGACAAACTGGCGCACCATGTGCGCATTATTTCAAAAGCATCGAGTCTGACGTTTTACTCGCGCAGTGCGAGTAATGTCTCCGTATTCCCTGGTAACCGAGCAGCGTGAGACTGCAGGTAGACGCGCAGACGAGGCTCATACAAAAGTAATTTGGGCCTGAAAAATTAAAAGTTTCACAGATTCCTGCAGGAAGATGACTGGAATGAGTTTCGAGATGCGCGCACGTTGCGCCCGTTTTAAGGGCACGTAAATTCAAATGAAATTACAAACGATTCGACGATGAATCGAAATCCCTTTAAAGTAAACGCACTGGTCAGTGTGTTTTGCGGTGTCAAAGAGAGGCGTCTCCGCGTTACGTTGATATCGCGTCAAAAGCCTTATTGATCTTAATTAAGTGTCTCTACTTAATGGCTGAATATCGATTAGTCCTGCTCCGAGCTAGGTACTACCTGCGCCACGGTACGCCCCTTCCTAGTGGGTCAACGATCCCTTCTTGCGAATTGCGAATGATCGATGGCGAACGTCATCGGGGACCGACCACCGAGTGATTTATTGGTTTCGATCGGCCGCCATAATACGATGTCCCAGCCTCGTCCTTCGGGCCGGGCACTGTCTTCGGATTCATCCATTTCGAGCCATCGGCCTCCCTTATCGACGGTTATATTTATGAATTTCGTATGATGGCCCGACCGTCCACGCCTCTCGCAAGGGTTTTTGAATTATGGCCGATCTATCCCATGATCGACGATTCAAATTTCGCTGGCGACGTGCCTCTACCCTCCCCATTCGTTTACGAGGAAAACAGACTGTAAATGTATTAGAGATAAAATCAAAATACAAGGCGTAGAAATGATCTAACATTCTGTTTCGCTTCACACTGTTCTGATCTCTTGACAGGTGAAATCCGGCGAAGTTTCTTTGAATCATATTCATGTAAATTCTTAACCACAGTTCTTCTTTAAAAGGGTGCATCGGAATCGTTACTCCCAGAGGCCGGCGCACTCTTGTGCAAGTTTTCACGATATCGAAAGCAGGAAATCTCTTTAAAAGGTACGAGAAGAATTCCTTCCCCGCGAAACTTCTCTCGTCTTCCGATGTCCCGAGCAACTAACAATAAGTACCCGCGCCGCAGTACCTTTTCTTCCAATATTCACCACTATCCGGATATACGGCTCAGATACCGGGATCCAATTTACATATCCCCGTCGAGTGCGCGCGCGAAACGTGCTACGGAGAATCTAATCAAAATCCCAGACGATGATAAACGAACAAAAAGCGAATCCTTCGCGAGGAGGGAACACTAACGCTGCGGAGCCGATCTCCCCTTTCTCCCTGTCTTTCACCCATATTTTTACATCCCGACGGGATGTAAAAATTTTACGGAACCGCGTTAATCGAGTCGGGAGAATAAATATCGATCCGGCGCGGTGCGGCGATCCGCGTTGAATTTTTTGCTCCTCCGCGCTAAATCGCGACGGTTCGAATGCCCGTGGAAATTAAATGAAGAGGAGGGAATTCATGAGGAGGAGAATCGAGCGAGCTTTGCGATCCTCCGGCAATAGAGAGAGGATACAGTCAGAGAGTTAAAGTATCGTAAATTAAGCTATGGTTATCGCAGAGTTGGTATCCTTATCTGTTCGGGATGTGGAAGACAAAGGGACCGATGCGGTGCGGTGGTCGAAAAAAAAGCTCGATCGAGTTACGATCTCGAATTCCCTTTTTCCCATCACCTTTCGCGATAATATCGTCGCCCATATGTTACGACCCGTGCCATTTTTACCCTACGACGATATCGATTACCGCTAGACCGTCATCTTCCTAATTCCCTTTTTTGCAGAGTTTTACCTCCTCGTCATTGCCTTATTTTATGGCTCGAACAAGAGATAGCTTACGACTCTGCTCGAAAGGTTCAAAACAAAGGTAATTGTTTCGCTACGCAATTAATCATTGCGTTAAATCTATTCCAACAGTCTATTTGCAGTTCATTAGCATGTCGAGATTTGACGTTAATTTCACAGATACGTTCCCATCCGCGTGCCGGACAAACGGCCACTCCGCACCGCGTCTATCGCCTCCCCGGTTCCGTCCATCTCGATAGTACAAACGTTATCTATTTAAATATTAGTCGCGATGATCTACGTTACAATTAACATCACATTCTAGTCAAAACTGATCGCCTATGACATCAAACGTTGTCAAATCTAAAATAGATTGATATTGCAATTTAACGTAGTTTCTGTAGGTTTAAAAATATTGTTAACTACAACGATAATTTAACTGGCACGGAATACTAAATAACAAAGTTTGACAAGCACAGACCAAGTGTAAACTAACCGCGACGAAATCTAGCCGAGGGGAGCGCAAGAAAAAGAGATTAACGAAGATTAGAGCGGCGCGAGGCGGCAAAAAGGGTTCGCTACTAGAATCGGCGAGGAAATCGCGACAAAGTTTCTTCGACCCGCGGACCGAGCAATAAATTACGCCAGCGCTAAGAAGGTCGTACGCCGCGCTTGAATTTATTCGTGGATTATCGCGACGTTCCATTCAGCCCTCCTCTTTTGCCTAGCCGAATCCGCATTTTTTCGTGCGCCTTCCAACCCGGCTCGGCGATCTGGTCAGGGCATGCATTAAAATTTGTCGACGGAAATGGAGACGAAATTTAAGGGCTGTTGAACCGAGCGTCGATTCAATTTCCCGGTTAGCAATCTTTCATCGTTCGCTTGTAATCAATCGATATCAGGTACCGTCATTCATTCATTCATTCATTCATTCGCCGTTTCCGACGATCTCTTTAACAGCTCTCAAAAGGATATCACTTTTAATTTCTCTTTGCTAATTCGTCAGTTTGTACAAGCAGTTATGAAAGCTAAGAACTGAGAGGAACTTCAAAAGAGAATTAACGTCATGCAACCTGATGAAAGTAGAACAATAGACAGGCACGAAATAGAATAATGTCAAACTGGCTTCGTTGTCGACGTCCACAACTTTCCTCGGTTCCGGCGCGTAAAGAACAAAGCAATGACCAACCCAGCCAATCTTGATCCTGCTCATCGATAGACTAATTAAGGAGCGCATAATAACGTAAAATTGAAGCGCGAATAAGTCTGCGGCGCAGGCCAGGCAATCGCATAATAGGTAATTACAGGCAGATATACCGGGGGAAAAAGCTGCTAATTAACGAAGCTTTCTCTGATGCCAGACACGTTCGTCCAGCTCCGATGCTTCGGTTGCCTTTCACGTACCCTGTCCGTTGTCGTGCACGGCGCGGCTCACCGTCGCAGTTAATCTCGCATCGAACCATCAGCGAATTTCTATTCGAACCAGCGGTCTTTCTTCGGCCGCGCGCGCCAGGTCCCGTTTCCTGTCGCGCGGCTCTCTAATTGCGAAACCGTCCGTCTCATCGCTAATTACCGCGTCAATTAGATGCAACGACATACTTGAGAATTACAGGCAGCCAGGTGTGTTTAAAGTACGCAATTTTCTCGGTTTGCAGAGGTAGGAAGGCGTGGCAGAATACCGAGAGATGCAGCTCGAGAGTCGACGGGTAAAGAGGACCCATGGAGACCTCTGAGGGGGCTCGTTATCCGCGTGTACGGGGTTCAAACAAACAGCCTCATTTGTCACGCGCTGACCTCCCTGCCGACCTTCCTCCTGTCCCGCCTTTGCCCATCCCTTACTCTCTACCCTTCGCTTTCCATCCCTTACCTAGTCTATTCTCACCGAACGTCTCTCGCCTGGCGACCATGCGTTACTGACAACCCAGTCAGCCGAAACGTCAGCCACTCGAAAACCGTGAAGCGAAGTCTAATGCTGGATATTCTATCCTTCAGCTCTGCCCTCGAAACTTTCTAACTTTTCCTAGCCACGGCGAGATTAAACGTTCCGAGAAAATGTTTACAGTCATCTATATTAATAAGAACAAACGAGAGAATTGTATTAATTATAACTAGCTCCAACGGCCTGCTATTAAAATTAATGAATCCAATAGAAAAGAGACGTGTTGCAATCTTCAGTGACATTCAAAATAGGCGAAATTGCCAGCTAATTCGCGTGTTATTCACATCAAATTGCAGTGTCCTGCTGAGTGAAATGATTGCAGCCACGGTGAAACGCGAGAAACGAAGATCGTTAGAAGAGGCAGAGGGTAAAAGTGGTTTGAGTTCCGCGCCGGTTGACAGCGCGGTGTCCGCTTTTGCCGAGCGTTCGCCGAGAATAATTTCGTTGCCACGCCGTCCGTGAATCCCGGTGAAATTTCGAGTAGAGGAAAACGGCAACGAGACGACACGCCGACAACAACGTGTAACAGGGCAGCAGCTTTTAATTTTCCTCTAAGCTTGATTTTCATCGAATCAAACGGCGGGCGAGAAAAATTTTGAACGAACGCGACCGGTTAATACGCGATTCTTGGCCTGGTTTTAATGGACGACCGGACCTGAGCGAACAATCGCGCGGAAGTAATTTCTTAAGCTCCGAGAAAGAGAATTTCCAATTAAGCAGAAGCTCGCTTAGTGGCCCTATAACGATATTTCGTTAAATACCTGGCCGTCGGGCGACCCCTCAAAGTTTCTATTCATCGAAATCGAGCCACCGTCCCGTCTGTGTATTGATTAAAACGAAACGCGGACGAATTCATTTATAAACTTGCAAATTCGTGGAAACTTTCGCTCGGTACGGAACCACGGTTCGATGATCGTGATGCTCCATACTCTATCGCGTCTGCCCGACTCGCTTTTCCGAGACACCGACCAACCGGAAATTAAAATAACCGTGCACAGTTTGCGCCATCGCAGGACGCGCAGGATGGACTGTTTTATCTCGACTTGCGAACCCCGGTATCTCACTCGTAATGCGCTGAAAACTATTATGTGTACATATTCCAACGGGAAATATTATCAGACACTGCGAATTCGTTGTCGTGCGAATTGAAATGAATCGATGCTCGCGGAAATTGAAGGATATTTTTCTTTGAAATTAATGTAATGGATTTTATGCAAGCTGATATGATAAAGTACCTAGCATCAAAGGTAATATAATATTAACGAATTCAACTCCATCTTCCAATTAAAATTAAAATAATTGTATATTTTAATCTTGCACAGAGGAAATTTGAATGATTAAAACCAGATTTCCTCCGTGTAATGTCCGACGATGCTAAGCCGTATTTTCAAGCAATACCGGGACACAATGATTAAAGGGTAGAGCAGCGGTTAAAGTGATCGAGGTCAATGGAAGATGCGACAACAGCATTCGCGAGCGATTCCTCTTTACAAATGCCCTCGGGGTCATGTCGAACACGTTTAAACGGAGTGCCGTCTGACCGAAATATAGGTTTTGAAGGCAACGCGGTACGAACGTGCCCGACTGATCGATGCTGAGAAATTCCTATAAACGATACCGCGGCACCGGAGTCTGCGATAATGTATTAGGTTCTTAATTAAATTGATTCGACTGATCGACGCATATTTCAACCGTTCCACGGCATGGTGAGTCAGCCGCAATAGTCTCGATCCGTAAATGAACGACGCGGATGAAAAACGCGGGTAATAACCCCGAGGCTAGTGTATTTTTCAGCTGTCCGAGTCTCGTGTAAGAAGGAACGATCCATGAACCCGTCGGGGAACATTTTCTGCCAGCCGCAATCGTGTAATCAACCATTTTAATCAGAACGAGAATAATTCGTAATCAAAGCTGAAAGTGTTTTTGAACGACAAATTTCCTATAATAATAACCGCGCGTGTAACGAGGTAATCAGCCAAATAAACACTGCCATAATTGAACCGATGGAATCGATAATGCGATTACGACTAGTCGTTCCGCATTATCATCGAAAGTAAACAATCCTCGGTATTAGGATTTACAATTGACTTCTTGTCTAACAAATTTCTAGCTTTTACTCGTTATTATCTATCTCCCGCTAATTAATTTATCTTCATTATCATGGTTCGGTGCAATTAAAATTTGGCAAGTGCAAACTGGTGGAATATCAATGGCGATATATGTATGTATGTACGCAAACGCACATTACGTGCATAACTATACAGCTAATAGGAATAGACCGCGCGCGCGTATTGCGTTTTATTGACAACATGCAGAACGATAATCTGGATTGCATTCGCGTTAATCTACGCGAACGATGATGTAACGATCGTCTATCCACCATTTTCTCCCCTAACACCCAACGCCTAAGTGTATGTACATATATACGTATGTGTCTATATCAATTGGAATAATTAATAGTAGGAACACTGTTAGGAAATGTTAAACATTTTTCAGGAGTCTTTACAAAATACAGAATATTCTGGTGTATGTATGTCGTAAATGCTGGCAATAGCGACGTATTTAAGAGCATATATTTGGATAATACAGTAGATACCGCGTAACATCGATACCTCAATTACCGGCGATACATCATTCAATGATTTCTGGGCACGTAGCATTCACTACACTATCCAAGCGTTACGCGTCTAACTCGGCTCACATTAATAAATAACAAATACGTAAAATCGCATTTAGACTATTAACACAGAGTGGATTAACCGATATACTACTTATTCCTTCTTCTGTATCATTTTTATTCCAATTTAATTACTACACTCCGGATTTTATGCACTTATAGCAAAATTAAGTATGTAAAAAAGAGTGGGTAAAAGTGTATAAAGTATCAACAGCAAAATGCATATATTATGTATGAACCCTTACATAAAAACAATGACAAAGCATTGAAATTACAACATTTATTAGATATTACATTAATAAAATATTGTACAAAATTTTAGAAATTTTAGAAAAACAGGTCGAACAATTTTATAAACCTTCCTACTCTGTAATTCATCAATAATCATTTTTTCTAAAAGTTCATTGCCTCAAATGTTGGACACAGTTTTTTATTACATGTCTTAAACTTTTGGCAGAGATCTTACGGCTCATGCAACCTTAAAGGATATTGTTATTAAACTCTCACTTCTCAAGTTGATATTCTTATAGTTTTATTTTGCATAAAAATCTGTGGTCTATTTATTGGTCACATTTATAAGATTATTACTTGCAAAGTTCAAATACATCGATTGGGCAACATTAATTAAAGCAGTTTACTAGGTAAATTTATTTTAATTACCTTGTTTTTAATTTACGTCAGAGTTATTGTAATCAGACACGGATGAAGGGGCAGCTTTAATTGATCGAGTTGGGAAAAAGTTGGCGCGAAATTAGCAAGACTCCGGTACCAGTAAAATCAAAACGGCAACCACTCTGTTCTCTCCTCTTTCGGATATCTCATTAAAAATGTTTTGTGCTTGTCAACTCCGGCGCAACAATATTACGACCACCTCGTTAGCCGTTAGAATGGATAGCTACGTCGACGTACAATGATATTATACCCTGGAGAACCGCAACCTGGTTAAATAAAGCTCGCTTATGTTTTGACAAACTCAAGTGCTCGAAATGAATAAGCCGTGCGCGAAACTGAAATGAACGAAGTTTGCGGATTGACGTAAAAATTTCATTCGTTTCCACGCGACTCTGCCAGCCAGTGGAAAGCCATTGAGCACAAAACTGAAACTAATTTTAATCTGGCGATGTTTAATTAAAACAATTTTTCCCTAGCCGCGAAACAAAAATTCGAATAATCAAGAAATCCATTTCATCAACTTGACGCGCTCGCGTTTGTGGTAACGGCAGAACGTTCGCGTTCAAGAGGAGTCCGGATTCCGTTTTAAATTCTTTTTACAAAAAACGTTAACAGAAGAGGAACAAGTTCATGAAAATAAAACACTGGGCTGCCGAGACGTTATGAAAGCGGCCGCATAGCATTAGCATACCAACTTCGCGAACGCCTCGCATATGTATGCATGTATCTCCATGACAGAGCACATCAAATATCGGCTGGCCGACGAGGAGCCGCGCGAGATTGATGGAATTTTCGAATCTCTTTTTACTCCGGATCTCGCCTTCCGCAAACCACTTTGAGCGCAAGATTAAAATGTCCGATAGGGAAACCGATAGAACTCGTTCAGTGACGCGACGTTCTGGCGAAAAAAAAAAAGAACTTCTTCAACGTTTAGACTGATTGAGGGTGAAACGGCGACGCGAGGGCAAAGGAAAAGATCCCAAAATCAAACGTGTTTATCGAGAAAAAATATAAAAGGAAGTCTCCAAAAATTAAATAGCATTCTTTCCAATTATTATAATCGCGTAATAAATAACATAATCAATATGGTTTTATATATATACCTTCTTTTTCTGGCTGATGCTTCCAAGGGAAGCTGGAGAAGACTTTCGATATATATGCCAAGAAGAGCGAAACACGTTAGGTTGGATCTTCGAACGATGATCCCTGTATACTCGGCCCGTAAAATATGAATCCGTGCACTCAACGGAATGACGCTCCTTCCTCGTGACGAATCGGAGGAGGGAAAAAAGGAAGGAAACGCTACGAGAGACAATGAAACTGCGAACGTCCGAGAAACTTTCGTAACATTGCGGTCTCGTGTCCAGAAGAAATTTTCCAGAGAAAAGGAACGATCCTGTCCCGTCGACCCTTGTCTCGTTTGAACCGCCACCCCCCAGCGAAACCGTAACAGCCCTTTCTCATCTACATCGTCCACCTCCTGGCCGATTTTTTTTCATCCTTACCTCTGAGTTTCGCCCTCTATTTTCGACGGTAAAGAATCGAAAATATTACGCGAACCGTGCTCGCTCCGAGCTCGCGTGCCAGTCGAATCTCTCACCTGTGCATTACCCGCTGTGGCTCGACGCGTGTATAGTACATTTTCAAGGGACAAAGTGAAAACCGGCATTTGCTGAAACCGCGAGGTAGACGTTCTTACGTTGATAAGTGTCGAGGGAAAAGGATACTAGCCATCGCGATATCCATTTCCCAGCGAGCGTGTCGCGCCGTCGTTTAAAAGCAAGGAGAAGGAGAGAGGAAAAAAGGCAGCCGAGCTGAAACGATTATACGCGCACTCGGTGTAACGACTTAAACGAACTCCAAGCAGACCGTTTAATTCATCAAATTAATTCCCCAATTACACGAAAAATTGCGTTAGCGCGAAAAGTTCCCGGGGAAGAGTGGTCGGAGCGATGGAACCTCCGCAAAGAATTTCATTTAAAAACCGATAATTCGATCGCAGTCCGTTGCCCCGAACTTTGATCGCGCGATAAAGGGAAGTACAGCAAAGTGGATTTCATTAACAGATATCGGTCCTTTTCGAAAAGGTGAAAAGATATCGGGAGGTTGAAAATCAGTTTTCAGCGATGACGCAGGGCACGGGTTTATCCGCACGCGATACAACCATCATCTCGGGATGCAAATTTTAATTAAATATCTTTTCGATACAAGCGTTCCGACCAACCTAATTTAATTAATGTTTCATACGCGTTGCAATCCACCAGTAAAAACTGACTACAAAAAAATACACGCGAAAGCAGTGATGTCTCTTTTAAAGCGAATATTACTAACATAAATACGTACACGTATATTAAACGAGGTTATTGCTTGAAACCGGCTTTCAATTACAGAGACTCGTATAAACTGAACAAACATTTTCACACACCGTATTGTCAGATGGTAATTAAAAATTAATTTCAGACATACACCCAATTAAATGCGAGTTTTATGTTTGCACATGTTTCCGTTTAGAAGTATGTAGCGAGCAATTTTTAACATATATAGTTCCTATGGGAATGTTGTGCGTTTCACTGTGATTTTTTATTAATTAGCGAATGACCTCTGGACGGGAGCGCACGTATTTGCTCTGGAATTTTATATTCACCGCGCGCAAGCGTTAGCATCCAATATATTATTTTTGGTAGTAATCCGCGGCAAAAGACAGCGAAATTTTGTCTCTGTTTAACAACCAAATTCCAATTAGAATTCCGGGCTGGGAAAGACAGGTTCGCAACAAGCGTTTGATCCCCCGTCGACTGCGCTAATTCTGACTTCAATTTATCGACCCACTCCGAACATGGAAAATTTCATCAACTCTCCTCCTCCTCCTTCTGAATTTAATAAAATTTCGATTTCGGAAATTTCATCAAGTTACAACAAGCACCGAATGAAATAAGAACAGAAAAAGAATTTTGTCATCGAAAACAAGTTTCAATTTCCAACCGCAGCTGCCTTCGGATATTTCGACGAAATGGCGGCCAGTTAACATATTGAAAAATTGTAGAGGAAACCCACCGCAGCGACCACAAAGACGTCGCATGTGAAAAAAAATCAACACACACCGGATATGTAATATGACGGATAACGAATGTATCTGCCCGATATGTCTTCATCCGACGTGTCCGTTGCCATCCGCGGAACCACCGTACGACGAGCTGACTCACGAAGTCGACGACAACGTGATATCCGTGAAAATACCAAAAAACTGTGGAATCGATCCAGACCCGAGAGACGAGGAGAGACTGAGCTTCGATTTTAATTGCACGGATTCAGAAGGTACGTTGAACAATTTAAGAAAGCGTCAATTTACTGTTTAGTTAAATGTTCGCACAGGTCAAAAATGCAAGACTGGGTGCACCAAGGTGCACGTGATACCGGAAAAGCGTCCGCCGGGGAAAACTGCCGATGAGGAACTGTTATCGTTGAAGTCCAGAAGGCACGTGATGCCCAACGAGGATGTACAGAATACGCTCGAAATTGAATTTAAAGCACCGCGAAATTACATTCCTTTACCAGAACCGGGGCCACCCCCGCCCATAATTGTACCGAAAGTGCGTATCAGGAGGAGGAGACGGAAACGTGGAAAAAAGTAGAAAATCGTAAGAACGCAATTACAAGCCTCCGCTTTGACAAAAGAACATTTCCAGCTGAAGAGGGAAACAGGGAAATGGAATGGCAACTAGGTAACTGGGTTTCCCTTCGTTTCGTTAAATGCGCAACGTTCAAACGACAACGCCGTTGCTCCATCTCCGGTTTTTAGGGAAACGAGGTTGATCTCGACGATGCCGGAATACGTTTGGCACAAAATCGGGCCTCTTCAGGGATTTACGGCCGACACGAAACTAAAGCAGCTCGCCACTTTGTCGTAAACGCAAGGCTACTAACCGGGAGACCGAATAATGGAACGATAAATCACTAGCATTATATTCTTACGCATCTTGGGGGACGATAAATCATATCGCGCAGCGAACCCATACGGAACCCCGCGGTATTAAACGTTTTCGGAGCCATTGTCTTCCGCGTTGGCAGCCAGGATCTTTTTAAGCCCTGCCTTATGCGTCTCATCTGCCTCGACGGAGCACAGGTGCATCTACGATTAATGCTGTTCGCAATTTCTGCGACAACGGATGACAACGTACAAGTCAAAGACAAATCGTCACGACAAACGAACAAGTCGTAAATCTTTCGCTCCGCCCGAGATCTTACGTTTTCAATTAAGTTAACAGCCATCTGTCCTACCCCGATTGTTAATAAGATCAATAAATCAAATATCCAATAACGTATTGTTAATGTTCCTTTCTCTGACAACCTCACAAAAATATGACGCATCAAAAACTGAAATTAATATATACATTAATATATACATATGTACATGGGTAAGCAAAAGTAGTCGAATATGATTCATAATGCACATGAACAGCATTCATTATGATTTTTTATCTAACAAGGATTG
Source organism: Ceratina calcarata (assembly GCF_001652005.2). NCBI lineage: Eukaryota > Metazoa > Arthropoda > Insecta > Hymenoptera > Apidae > Ceratina > Ceratina calcarata. The sequence continues at coordinate 1,382,071 of NW_017147019.1, forward strand.
AAACTTGTCAATCATTTTAGCATTTCCGACAGATTTTCCTCGTATCTCGATAAACAGTTTACACGCGCATAATTAACGAATTTCAATACGACATCGAATGTACATATCGGTAAATGATGGGCTAACAAAGCGCTCTCGTATCATTACACGCAACGAGGATTCACGTACGCGAATCTCGACGTTCTATTTAATCAAAATATTCACTATCCCCGATGGAAAAAAAGTTATTCAACTAACTTCGATGAATGAATCCATACAAACCATTGTATCGCATGTAATTATTAAAATGCAGATTTTTATGTACAATAAAATTCGTAGGGCCATCAGTTTAAGAAATAATGTTCATTTACTAAAAGTGTAGACCTTTAGTAAAAATGTTCTCTAATCCTTTAAACATGCATTTTGCTCTTGATACTTCATACGCTTTTATCCACATGTTTTTTACGCTTTTAACATACTCAATTTTGCAATAAATGCATAAAATTCGCAGTCTAGTAGTTAATGATTCATGATTTTTCATTCCTCTCACGCGTATGTACCCGACAAATGTAAAGTGTCGGACGCAACAAGTTATAAAATGCACCATTTAATTTGACACATACCTTTTGCATAATACGATTCGAAAAATGTGAAGTTATTAATCTTTCGTAATTTGATTTAGCGAAAGCTTTCATTGTTTTGAATCTTTCAGTACCACGTCGCAATTGCAATTTACGCGCAGACCAGCAGGATTGTAGCTGGATGTAACCATAATTTGCATAGGTAACCGCATCGATATTAACGTTAAAGTGGACCAGCCGTGTTACCAGGTATTTGACAATCCTGATTTTAGATGATCGAACCGTAGCCGCGTTTAGCACAGCGATTACGATCAATTATTAGTTCACAATTGGACGCATTTATACTTCGAAATTAGCCAACAGGAATCTGGTTTCCCTTTGCGCTTTGTTCACTTCGCAACGTGAACCGTTTTTACCCCTGTTTCCCTCGTAACCCGATTACGCGTTAGAGTAGAGCCTCAAAGGGTGTATTTGCAGTCGTAGGTCAAAGCCTGTGATTCTAAAGAGAAAAAATGAATTAATTTCCGCGAGACGCGTCAATGAAAGTTGAAATTAACACTGTTCGCGAAGGAGCCGACCGAGAAACGGGATCGTATTCCTCCGGTTGGTATCCGTCTCCCCGGCTGCCTGTCGGTCCCATCTTATAAATATTTATTATGCGCAAACAGGAGCGACGAGTCCTGGCAGAAACCACGCGGCGAATTCGATCGTGAAAGCATTTGCTTGTACTTTAAACGATCTTCGCCGGTACACTGTATAATTCAATAAAATTTGAATTTATCACACCGACCTCATACATCACACCGAATTTAATAATTCGAATGCCCTCGTTAGCATTCCGAACTGTAACCAACGCGTACTTACATAAGACAAGCAGTATTTTTAATAACGTAATTAAGATTGTGTACTATAATTAATGCACGTAGAATAATGAAACTGTTTCATTATTTAGGAATATGAGAAATTTGAATAGAAATCCTTACTGTTATTCTACAGGATTATCTGCTGTGTCAGTAGAGAACATTTCATATGCTGCACCGATCTAATACGCGTGGAGTTTTGAAAATCGAGGGTGGAAAGGGACGAAAGGAAACTCGATCCCGTTTGAACCGAGTCGCGTTGCGTTCGCTGAGTCGTGCGATAACCAACTTTATTCGAACACGAGATTTCTCGCGAAAAATACACCATCCCGGCCCACTGATTCTGCGGCGTGCCGGGAATACACAGGGGTTGAATTGACGTTTGACCAGCCCGTAGGCGAAACGAAAATATACTGTAAATACGGTACCACCGCGGCGACCCTTACTCCCTTAACTTCCTCACAGTACTTTCGCACAGAGCTTTACCACCTCCGTTTTATTTCTTTTACTTTTTATCATCCTCACTTGGATACCGAGTTAGCTACGTGTATCGGAGGAATGTTGCCGCATTGCGTGGCCCGATCAACCCACGTTCCTTCATCGAAGATCGATTTTCCAAGAATACGTTTACTGGCGTCATTTACTGCCAGTATTAGAAGTTGTCCAAAATAGTTTGGAACAATAAAGAAAACCGTTTATAACGTCATACAATTTGTTTTGATAAAACGATCAAGCTATACACGAAAGCTACCCGATAACGGAAACAAATTTCGATGAGTAGATTAAACGCGCGTATTGATCTGTTATTAATGTAATAACGTGCGACTGAGGTAAAGCGGCCACTTTGCGTTAACGATAATAGAAGGAATTGACAGCGTTGGTAATACAACGGTCCGAACGATAACCCGCTCTATTGTAATTTCCGCATGGGAGAATGCGCGATTCAAACTGGTGAACAGGCCGCGGACGATAAAGCCAAGATTGTGCCGCGTTGTAGAAAGCATCGAATTTCGTCCCAATTTTCTGTCGCGCGTGCGGAACGGCGAAAACTCGGGGAGAACAGAGGCTGAAAGGAGATAAGTGAGCAAAGGGTTTGTTCGTTCCATCGGGAGACAAAGTTGTATCGCGCAGCAATTTTAGTCGAAGAAGATCCAGGCTTTGAGTCCGCCTAATATCATAAAAAGCTCGTCCCCCGACGCTTTCTCGGCATTCTTTACGATTTCGTCGTCGTAACGGTCGACGACGGGGAGGAGGAGAAGAGGCACGATGGAATCAGGGAAAGGAAAGGGAAAAGTTCTAAGCACGCGGAGCGGGTTACATTTGCATTTCTCGACACTTAGGTCCGAGCGGCGCACCGACGTTATGCAAATCTTAATTCGCCTCCGTGGAAAACTCGTAAAATTACCGAGCTTTTCCGCAATAAAGCCTCAAATTACTTGCACGCCTTTGAACCCTATCACCGACCGCGGTATCTGCCACCTCCGCCGAAAATATTCGATGATGATGGTTACGGTTATTGTTCACGTTTGCGTGCTCGAAATTAATCCCATAACTGCATTCTGTTTCTCATTTCATTTTCAAATGGAGAGTTTCATTCAGACCTATCGTGCTCGTGCCTCATTTAATCGACAATATCGAGTCGAGACGTATCTGTTAAACGTCCATGAATGTTCAAAAATATTTTCCACAAGACATACATGTATTGAAAAAAAAAGGGAAACATAAAAATATTAGAAAACATTTATAGTACTTAACTAAATTAATAATCAGAAGAATCACATTTCTTCATTTCCTACCGATTATTCATTTTAACGCCACACTACAGTAAAACGGATAACGCATTGACCAAACTTAACTGACGTGATTTTATCTACGAATGATATGTCATCGAAATCCTTCGAATTGGCTTGAATTTGAAAATAGATATGATTTCATAAAAATGATTGCGAGAATGACATTTTGTAATTCGCAAGAAATTTTTATGATTTGAGAGTCATTTTCTATCTTATCGACACAGACATAACTGCACTGCACGGGTGCAACAGATTCAAAATAGCCCGCGAAATGTTATAAGCTGCGTACTTCAGGTCCATAGCTGTGGCCGCTGTGGCTGTGAGAGTTTCATAGACATACGTACATATTTGTTTTGACAAGATTTGTACAGTTGAATATACTTATAAACAATTCGAGAAAAATTTAAATAAAGAACGAAATATAATTTATTTATAATTATTAAATTGTAACACAAATCTCAGAGAGCATGTCTTTGTTTCCAGCTTATTCTGCAAACACAAATAAATCCAACGAACCAAAAGATCTGTCAAAAGGTTATTTAATTATAAATCTATCCATTAATATTACTTATAATATTGTTCACTCAATTTAGTAATCTCTTTTACTTACAGAAAATGACACAACCAATTGGTTATACAATTCTAGTTGCTCAAAACAAATTACATCTGATAATTTCATTCGTTTATCCTCTGAATCATCAGATGAAATTATAAATGAAATTCCTTATTTACCTAAAGAAGAACCTTCGCATGCTGCTACTTCTTTGGATAAAGGAAAGCCTGTATTAGAGGAAAAAGTAAAATCCAGACATATTAAAAAGAAACGAAAAGATAAAAGAAAAGATGTACATGGAAAACTAGAGAAGTCAGGATACAGAAAGAATGTAGAAAATGTATACTTTGAGGACAAATATAGAGAGAGAGGATATAATACTGTAAAGACACTTAATTCTAGGCTTAGGCCATATTATGATGTTAAGAAAAGTACCCTTGGTTTCATACCTTACAAGCAATCGAAAAAAATTAACTACAAACGATATTACGTAAAGAATATTGACCATGTAGAAAAGAAAAAGAAAGATCCCGTTATAAGCAGAGAATCTACCACCAATTTATCTAAAGAGGAAGAATATACTCCTCTATGGCATATCAAATTGGAGGAATTACAGAAAGCTAAGACCAAAGAGTATAATGAAAAATTAACAGATAATCCAAATGACGTTACATTGTGGCTTGAGTTCATAGAATTTCAAGTATGTCGTATGTTTATTTCAAGGTAAAGTTAATTCAGTATTCTTATATACAGAGATTTTATTTGCAGGACACTTTAGGATATTTCCAGCAGTATCAAACAGCAAAGGATATTCATAGAGCTACGACATTAAGAAAGTTATCTATAGTTGAAAAAGCCCTGGAAAAGAACGCAGATTCAACGATCTTATTAAAAGTCAAGTTGTCTCTCATGGGGGAACTTTCACCTGCAGATGAACTTTCGAAACAGCTTGAAACATTAGTTAACAAAAATTCAGGCAGCATTATTTTATGGCAAGAATTTATCATGACCGTACAAACTTCTGTAGCAATGTGCACAGTACCGAAAGTGTTAGATCTGTATTCAAAATGCTTCTGCATTCTGAAACAGAAAGCTAGAACCAATCCCCGCGTCTACGATGGATGTCTATTGCAAATGTTGTACTGGTGTCTAACATTTTTAAGACATACTGGGCTTTGGGAACAAATGTGGGAAACAATGCGCCTGAACGTCATTCTAAATCTTAGTTTGAACAAGGACAGTCTGACCTTTCGAAAAACAATAGATGAAAAGAAATTAATTGGAATGGAAGAAGTAATACTGATGTCTAGATTACCACTTAATCAGTTGTGGCAAAGAACAGAATCATTGAGAGAGAACTGTCATTGGATCAGCGTTAATAGAAGCGAATTAGAATTAGTTGGTGATTCCCGGAGATTCGTTCTACCGGATGATGTCGCAGATTTCGTTCATCCTATACTTTCAAGAAATTTGAATTTCCGGATGGCGATTCATGTGTTACTTTTACTCAAAGTACCATTGTTACCTACTCGGGATTACATGTTAAGGACGTTGAAGCTAGAGGAATTTGAATGGGGTGTAGAAACCTCAGAGGTATTACTTCCCTTTGCCTATCCCATGATAGGTGAGATGACCGGACGTAGCGAAAGACAAGAATTATTGAGCGGTCTACTGGAAGGACGTTTAACATCGGGTCCTCAATACCTTATGTTTCATCCAGCTCAAGAATCATATTTGGATTTTATACGTGAAATATTCTTTACAATCGCCGAGAATTTGTCACCTCTCCAACGTACGAGTATATTCGTCTGGTGGTTACGGTTCGAGAGACTGCTTATCTTTTTGCAAAAACACGATCCATTAAATATGAACGATACTAAATTGAAAAAGCTGAAGACAACGCTAAAAGTATTCTTAAAAAAAGACGAGAATAGGAATAACTTACATTTCTATAGAGAATATGCGTTGATAGAAAAAGAAATGGGGAAGTTTGATAATTGTGTGAATATTTTACAGACTGCTATTCAGTCTCAGGGTGCATGTCCTTCCGCGATTCATAATCCTGACGAAAGGTCAGCTCTTGTAAGTTTATATCGAACATTGGCAGAAACTTTACTCAACGTTGAAACTTACGAAGAAACGAACAAAACGAAAATATTAGATGTTATGAAACAAATGGTGCCCGAAGCAGAGGCAGATCCATTATCACAAGTGGAAAAATATTTAGAGAAATGTGTGCAAAGTTTTTTGGAAGTAGCTTGTCCAGAGAATGAAGAAGATGCATATTTCTTACCAAATCTCCACTGCGATACAATTGTTTGTTATGCATACTTATTATATGTACGAGATTCCGATTTCGATAGAGCGATCAGTATCTTTAAAAACTGTGTAGATCATTATAAGGATTGTCAATATATACAGGTATTGCAATTTTGTGTACACTGTCTCCAATCTAAGTTTAACAACGTATTTTATGTATCACATTCTTTCAGGAAATATTGCAAGAAAGTCAACTAGCGCTTACACAATTACACTTCAAACTAATCCGAAACGAAAGCCTTTTAAAAACGGGGTTGGATGACATGTTAAATTTATATCCAAACAATTTTTACGCACTTTCAGTATTGGCTTGTATAGAGGTAAAAACAATGACATTAACAAGGAATGATCCTCGATTTCATAAATTTATATACTATGTTATTTTGACAGAGTAAGTTGCCTATTTGGAAAAGTAACAGTCAAGTGGCCAAACTTCAATTATGGAAAGCTTTTGCTTTGTGTTTGGCATATAGAAAACGTATTCGCTACTTACAAAAGCTCGAGGATTATGTTAGTATGAACGCTGCAATTAATAAATTGATGCACTTGCACCAGACACTTGCAAGGTACATTGGTAGTAGATGGATTATTTATAACTTTTGCATTGGGTGTATAAAACTGAAGAAAATTTTATCTTTCAGGATACCAAAGATCAAAAACTGTCCTTTGTTATGGAGATTGTATATGCTCCTTCTAAGAGAGTATAATTTATGTGAAAAGAAAGGAGAAGAAATATATCACGAAAGTGTTGTATTATGCCCTTGGGCCAGGAGTATATACATCGATGCAGCTGAGGTTGCACCACAAGTTCTCACGCAAGTCCAAGATGTGATAAGAGAGAAGGAACTCAGAATGCATGTTACACCAGAGGAATTAGACATTTTACGTGGTTAATCTTCAGACGTAATTATTTAAATATTTCCTTAGCTGAAGATTTATGTAAATACAATTATTTTTGTATCCTGTACATATTAATGTAAAAATAAAAATACCAATTTAAAGTAGTATTCAACGTAATAAGAAATAAATTACTGTACCACTGATAATATTTAAGTCCTCTCGTTTATTCATTAAAGAATACTTCAAGATAGGTTTGTGCGTGTACGATTTCAGATTGTGGTTATATATAAACAGTTAAATAGTGCGTGCAGAAATGCTAACTAAGCATTTAAGCTTTCGCACTGATTATTTTCGCACGATGTTGCAAAAATGTAATGTATTGTAAAGTAATAGTTAATCGATGCACTTGATAACTCGGTTTATTGGAGCATCGCAATCGCGACTAGACACTTAGGTTAGGTTAATTTTCATATGTAACAGATTAACGATAGTTAATGAAGGAATAAGATTGATAAAAGCTGGAGGAACTTTAAATTTATTTGCAGTATGGATTTAAAAGCTGTCGTTGTGTCGGGTGAGGCACCAGAATCTGACGATGATAGTGCAAGCATTATCACTGTATGTACATGAATTTCATTTACATCAATTTCATTTTATATCATAGAGGAATGAGTAATTATAATTTTGTTTTACAGGGTATGGGATTTCGTTCTATAAGAGCTTCCAATTACTGTGGTACAATTATTTCTGGTGAAGCTCCAGAATCTGATGATGGTAAGGATTGAAAAGCATTTTACAACTGTGTGGCAATATATTTTTTCTAATCTCTCAATTCTTCTTAGATGGAACAAGTTTGAGTAGTGTAAGTGGTGCAGTCGATGCTATGACATGCATTCCAGAGACAAAAATTCCAAAGTCAAAAAGGTGTACTATAAAGTACAATAGCTTGCTACACAAAAAATTACGTAAGTTCAGCTAACAATGATCGTGACACACATTGGAAAGAGACGTGCTTTTGTCAACATTTTATTAATACTGTTATAATACAATATTTATTGCTATTGCTAAAGTATTCTAATAATTTTGATGCGGGGAAATATGTGACAACATAATCACCAGAATCAATTGAAATATTGTATCAGACTTAAGTTTATTTTACTTTATTTTATTTCGGCTAAAATCGTAATTATTTAGAGCGCTTAGTAGTCTGAGTATTTTATACATACAAATAATGTACAGTACCTATATGATTCACTTAAGAAAAAATGCTCGATATCTCAATAGACATGTTTTATAATAAAACAGATGAATGCAATGAAACGTTGGATAAGGATATTATGCAAATGGTCGATGGAACGGTTGACAATGCTACTCAAGAATTATCAGCTGTAAATAGACAACTGCTAAGAAGCGAACTCATCCTCCAGGAAGCTGTTTCTCAATTACGAAGCGCCAGTAATCGAACGAGGGACACTTCCAACGCCTTGCATCAGCTAATAGATGGAAACTTTTTATCCTCTGTTAAAACTTAATTTATGTAAATATATTTTGTAATATAAGATGGTTATTCAAATATGTAATGGACATGATAATATAATAATAACATTAATAACAGCAATACTGCCTTGGTGTAATGTGTTAAATATATCAATATTAAAAATCAGTGTTCCTAAGGGACATGGTGGGTGGGTTATCATTGAGCATCATTGAATTGTATTCTTTAATTGGCAGTTCTATTAAATATATCAACTGTTTTCTAATACCTCTCAAAATTTAAGTAAAATATTACCTTGTTCGACGTTCCATTCAAAGAAAGATCATTAGAAATTGGCATACAGAACAAATTTATAATTACTGATACATTTGGATGCTATTAATCATTAATTTGTCTATACTGATCGTTGCATTTTAAATATCCAAATGACAGTAAATGTAAACATTATTTTTTAGCATACAGACATTATGGTATATATCAAAGAATGTCACGATGTTCCGTTTAAAGTGTTTCTGTAAAGAATGAACATAAGCGTTTAAACTTGCTTCTTTCAAGACCCGCAATAAACATCGTTACATAGACGATGTAAATTGGAGTAATATCTTAGAATGTTAGAAAATTGATTTCCTCTTATCTTCGTAATAGACATACTGAGAAACTTTATTTCAATATATACGTTACTTTGCGTATGCATAATCTTTTCAGAAACACCTGTACATTTTCTTTCGTTTTTTCTGCGGTTTTTCTTATCAAATGCACAACTTTGGTATCAAAGAGTTGATATTGTTTTTTTTTTCCTATTATGTACCATGCTAAATTTAGTGTACAATGAATTGGTGATTGTAATGGGGATGCATTCTTTCTCTATAAATTCAGTCTTAAACATTTCATCGATCTTCGTTGAACTAAACCTTGGTGTAAAATATCTACATACAAAAGTCCATGAACAAAACGTGTCGTCTTTCTGCTAATACTGATATGACAACATCGTGACGGAATGTTTTCTTTGACATGATATTTCTATATAGCTTTTGTTTATGTAGTACATTCAGATTATTTAATGACTAAATTGCATTTCTCCAACTATGCGTGTGTTATTTAAGACCTCATTTTGCGTTAAAGCAATTCCTTATGTCATATTCTACAAAATAAATAACATCCGAAATGTATATTAATGTACTATAAACATGTATAAAATCAATAAAAAATCAACAAATCAAGTTACTATTAACAGAAAGTAAATCTATCTCTTATCGGCGGTATTAACTCATGATCTGAACAAGCGTCAACTTTCAATGTACTTCTTTCTTGCTAATAAATATAAACGTTCGCATATTTAATAAATATTTTTCGATACTTTCGAAACAAACGTTTCGACCACTCGTCGTTAATACGAATTCATTAACTCTTACATGTCTCTCCTCATCGTTGCATCCTTCAAATGCGTGGAATGTTGCATGAAAGTAAATCTCAGAGATTTTTCGTTTTAACGATGCGAACATCCAGTTTTCGCGAACAATGTTATAATTGCGATGGTAAGAAGACAGCGCAGTCAACTCTTGCGCTATAAATGTGATGGGCTCAATTCCAGAAAAGGACCAAGGTTTGTTGCAGTTGGCGACCTTTATAAAATATGCGACGTCGCACACGGTACATATTAGCCAATGTGAGGGCGCCCACCCCCCACATGGCCTACGCTCGCTCTATCTCGCCACCGCTTGCACACATCTGAAGAACATCCAAGGATCCCTGGGCTTGTCGTTTCTCAGCCAAAAATCTGCCTGAAGCTTCTTTCAATTGTTCCAAGAAGATTCTTAAACAAGATCACCAATTGTCACTCCCTGTTCAATGTTAATTCTTACATACAATTAGGCATACTTACATATTGCCGGACACTATGTCAGCTACACTATCCGGATCCATGTCACTTAGTAATTCTAAGTTTTGTCCATCAAGCAAAGATATACGAGATGGATCTCCATGCAACGATGAGACCAATGTCTCTATCGGTGGTCTGCGCCGCCTGACTTCATCCCTTCTTTGTCCAGCTTCCACATTATCTACATCGTCAACAACAATATAACGAGAAGCAGCTTTACTGCTTCCTGCTGCCACCCACTTTTGATCTCCATGCAAAACCATTAAACTAGTATTTCTTTCCAGCGTTGCAAAGTATTCCTCATCATCTACTTCTGTTCCTATTGGAAAACACAATGAAGAGCTATATTAGTTTATTCATCAAATTTATAAAAGTAGTAACAATAGGTGCTGTCTTACCATCTTGTTCCAAAACAATTGTAAGTTCTGCATCCAATGGTAAAGACAAGCGATTTCTTGCGATGCTCGTTAATTCCTTTAAGGAAGAAGCAGTGATTCCTTTCCGTTTTTCTCTGGCATGATCGACAATTTTGTAAGGATTGCCTATTCCTTGAGATATTCCCGCTGTTTCTGACATATTGCTTTAAATCACAATTAAAAGGAGAATCTGAGAACCGTTCTTGAAGAAGCTTTTGCACGGCTGTTGTATTTATTTATTGCGATCAAACGTCGATCAACCGTACGAAATTTAAGTTATCAAAAATCGGCTTCCTTCAAAAAAATTGACAGCTATTAAGGCCTGATTATCGTTGCACATTGGACTTCCTCAATGCTGCCGATATCTTTGAACAAGCAGTTGTCACACAAATATCTGTTCGCCTTTACTTTATTAGAAAAACGTTCAGCAGAAGAGTTAAAGCACTAGGTGCATGCCGATGATCCGGATGTAAAGTTGCACGGTTCGAGGATACGTAAGAAAGGGCAGTGTTTTGGATTGCATCAGGTCGTTGGTGTTTAAAAGTGATTTTCTTTTTACCGCGATCGTTAATAATAATTGTTCGCGTACACAGATTAAAAAAACACGAAAGGCGTAAAATCGGTCGAGCCCGAGTGACTGAACTGACCGTATGTCAACTCAACACTGGGTCAATGGTGCAACTACCCCTCCTATTTATATTCTCTGTAGACTACTGCGTATGGTATGTCCAAGAGACACCCTCCATGGTATTCCCTCCCAACATGGCACCCACACAGAAATCAATAACCCACCCCGCCTCTAGTATTCATTTTTTTATCATCGTCAAACGAATTGTTTACACTGCAGCTCGAAAATACTTCCATTAACGATATCATTAAATATATTTCAAATATACGGCATACATTGATTTATCATTTCTTTTTGATCGCTTTTTAAATATTCATTTATTGCTCCTTCAGGTATTACACGTAATGCAAACAATGTGAAATATTTGTTTTTTAAATTATTATAAAAATTGATCAAAAAATAATCTTAAATAAATGTAACAAATTCTCATAATTACTATTTGATAGGACGTGAATACATGTATGAATATAAAAGAATACATATGTTTAGAAACAATGTTTTTTAATTTATATATATTACATTTCATTTACATATAAAAATTAATGTGTAAGTACAATATTTCTGCTGGATTAATATAGGACATAAGACATGCATTATGTAATATGAGACATATAAAGGTAATTAGACACGTGTATAATTAGACAAAATAAATGTTATTCAAAGGACAATATAGAAAAGTAGTCTCTGATTCACCCAAAGTATAATTAAATTTTATATAAAACGTGTAATTTAACTAGGATCTGTGAATTTAAGACACAGCACTGCTGTTAAATTTAGATCAATGAGACTAGATACCACTTTAAGTTTAAAGTTAGCTCAGAGTTAGCCCAGTTAGGGCTCTTAGCTGAGCCACAAGTCGAATTTGAATGGAATCAATTAAATTTCTTTAAAGTACCGTCAATATTAAAACAGAAATGCCATTACCAAGTGGAAGCAAAGAACCGGACGACAGTCAAACATGGGAATTAGCAGAAAGATGCATCCTCCCCATTGCATTCTCACATGCAATTGCAGTCATTTTAGCAACAATACTTAACACGTTGTGTATATCTCAAACCTCCAGTTTTGTGCTTTTCCTCTTATTATTGGTCATATCCATAGGATCCACGCTATTTTACCATAACTTAAAGGTGAGTAATCACACTTATACGTCTACTTTAATAGAAACTAACATTTTAACTTTATTTAATTACATCGATAGTCACTTTTTAATTCTAACACATAATAGCACAACGATACGTATTAGATGTACGTTTTACGATATTGATAGAAATGTGAATGATACAGGTAACTGCTGCAGGGAAGGCAGTTCTTATTACAGGATGCGAGTCGAGAGTTGGATATACTTTAAGCAAACAGTTAGATGAATTGGTAAGAGTATTTTATACATATCGTGTTACAATTACAATTAGTTAATCTCAGTACATGTTCTATACACACAGTACATATTCTTAAAGGGATTTACAGTTTTCGCTGGTTTTAACACAAAGGATGGAAATGAGGAAGCAATGCAGAAATTGAAGCAAGAAGCATCTGGCAGATTACGTATATTGCAATTAGATGTTACTAGTGAACATGACATTCATACGATATTTCTTTATGTAAATGAGAACTTGCCAGATGGTGCACCAGGTTCAAAATTATACTTTCCCATGGTTTCATTCTTGTATTTCCACCATGTATTTCTCATGAATATCTTATATTAGGTTTATGGGCATTGGTACATGCTGCTGCTTGGGTAACTTTAGGTGAATGCGAATGGGTACCTCCCTCTGTATTAAAACGCAGTATAGATATTAACTTCATTGGCCTTGCTAGATTAACTCAGGTAATCTTATCAGATCAGTTACTTTATATTTAAAAGATAGCCTTGACAATGAATATTATTAATAATTTTTGTTCAAAGGTCTTTTTACCTCTGATCAGAAGATCAAAAGGACGTGTGGTTCTGGTTAGCAGTCTTCTAGCTCGTATACCAAGCCCTGTTAGAGGCATTTACTGTGCACTTAAGGTAAATTGCTTTAAATATAATAATATGTACTTCATATCTGTTTTAACAAAATGTCTTAAATATACATCTACTTAACATTAGGCTGCAATTGAAGCTTGGGGAGCTTGCCTTAGATTAGAAATGAGAAGATGGGGTGTAGACGTGGTTATTGTTGAAACCAGCGAATACATATCTGGCAATGCTTGGTTAAAAGACAATAATTCATTATTGGAACAAGCCAGAGAGATGTGGACTCAATTAGATCCTCAAACCCGTAAAGAGTATGGACAAGAATTGTTTCAGAAAGAAATGTTAGCTCTTGAAAAGTACACGCAAGGACCAGAAGCAGATTTAACACCAGTAACCAGGGCTTTAACGGACGGTGTGGTGAAAACTTTTCCAATGAGAAGGTATACGCCGGTATCACGGAAAGAACGAATACAGGCAATATGTAGCGATTATCTTCCAAAACCAGTTTACGATATATTATATACGAATTGAACAAAGATCTGAAGATACGAGTAATCACAGATAAAGAGTCAACGGTGTTATTCAAAATTTAATAACCACTGCCTGTTAATCAATTATTCATGACATGATATTGTAAATAATAAAGTTACTTGTTAAAACGACAATTCCTCTTTACCTTTATCACCCAATCCCCGAGTCACTGAAATTCGCTGGTAGTTGTAAAACTGCCATGTTTGTTGACATTTTTCCGCAAACGAATTTTCGCACGTATTACGCTATAGGCAATACAGAATACAGATCGCGCTAGTGGTTTTAACGGTTCCATATTTCATAATGTCGGTAAAAATATTTTTGCGAAACAAAGATACGGTTACGCAAAATTTCAAAGAATCAACTATGAGAATCAGACGCCGGTTGCACGACTAGAACTACGGAGGATGCATAAGGTATCCGTGATCGGTTAGAGTAATTGCTGATCGTCCTCGGAAAATTCGTTGGCAAAAGAAAAAGAAGACAGTGATAAGGGAAAGAAAGGTCAATTACTTTGACGGGACGGTACCTGTTCGTGTTCGCTTAAAAGCAAGTATATTTCATTGCGTTCGTGAGCTACGTTGATGTACACATAAGAGCACTGTTAAAATAACAATTAGCTGCTTTACGCTTAGTCCGTGTACATGTGAGGAAGTGTGTGATATATACAACCGTATATGTATGCGCGCGTGCCTTCTATACATACAGTTTTACGATTGTGTTAAGAGTTTTGCGGTGGTTCTGTAGTGGCAGGGGGAGGTCTTTAGCCCCCTTGGTGAGGCATACGCCGGTAATGAGTGTTTATACCATAACTGCGGCGACACCAACAACGAATACAATAATATCAACAACAACGGCGACGACGACGACGGCGGTAACAGTGACGACGACGACGGCTACGTCGACAACAACAACGGCGCCGGCGGTTGCCGTGTCGCCCGAAACTGCACCTGGTTGGATAGAATTTTGTGAGAGACACGCCCGCGCTTCGGCCTCTGATTTTGCCAAGGCTTTTTGCACTTATGTCAGTTTAAATTTATCTGAGAGCGCCAGGTCGAATCTCTCGCACCGTGACTTTCTGAAGAAGTTTATTGAAAGCTTCTGCGAACACTTCGAGAGCGAGTACCTGCGTCGTACGATTAGGTGTGCTAGAGTCTCGCTAAATAAAACATCACTTTCCCTGAAATTTTTTTCAATTCTTATTTGTGTATTATCCTCCATAGATCTCCTTCCCTGTATGACACAAGACACGGAGCAACTAACGATAGAGATGTCAATGTTATAAGCCAGAATAACAATGCCCCTATACGTATATCATCCCATGAAGAATTCAGTGATTACTCTGAACAAGATGGGGATGCTATATCGCCAAAGCCAACACACAAGCCATTTTTTCGTCGGTTATCCTTTAAAGGGCTTAAGAAGGGTAAAAGTTTATTCCACAAGCAGCAAAGCGATGAAGTGGAATTGTCTCATAATGAATATCGTAGAGACAAGCATTCGAAAGCTAAACTTTCAAAAATCGTGGTGGAATGTAGGAAGGAAGGCGTTGTTAATTCTCTGATGGGGGAGAATATTGATGGAACTCAGAAATGGGAGAAATCAAGGCTTGCCCTGATAAAAGCTATCGGTGGATACATGTTAGAATTTTATTCTCCTCCAAAAGCAGTAAAACCACGCAGTGGTGTCTTCTGTTCTGCGATAACTGAGGCCAGAGAGACAACTGCATTAGAAATGCCAGACCATGAGAATACCTTTGTTTTGAAAACACAAAACATGGAATTCGTGATAGAAGCTCATGATTCAAATGATATGAGATCATGGTTAGCTACTATCAAATACTGCATGCGCACAGTTCAACAAAATGCAATGAATCCCAGTTCTGGAACAGATGCCACTGGGGATTCTTTAGGACATGGTTCATTAACTATTGGTAGCGAAGGAGATAGATTAAGAACTAATTCTGCGAGTAAGAGTTCCAGATCTGCACCCCACGATCAGGGGGATGAAACATTGGGTAATCCTCCAGAAATACCACCAAGACTTCGTACAAGAAGTACAAGTAATTTGGAATTGTGTTCATCCCAACAAGATATTGAACAATGTAAGATAGATTGGCTCTTTCGAATATGATACTGCATATTCTGCACATTAGAGAACTGAATTCTGTTGCAGTGAATACAAATGACGGTGAACTGGACTTATCTAATAGTTTAAAAGAGTATCCTTGGTTTCATGGAACCCTTCCTAGGTCAGATGCAACGCAGCTTGTTTTACATAGTGCTGCCAATGGTCATGGTATATTTCTTGTTCGGCAAAGTGAGACGAGGAAAGGGGAGTTTGTATTAACTTTCAATTTCCAAGGCAGAGCAAAGGTAAGTTATTACGCCAAATTGAATAAAGATCCGTTAATGCGATCATTCTTAATTTATATTGTAGCATTTACGCATGACGTTAAACGATCAAGGACACTGCCGTGTTCAACATCTTTGTTTTCCCGCTATCTACGATATGCTCGAACACTTTCGTCAGAACGCTATACCTCTTGAATCTGGCGGGACAGCAGATGTGACTCTCACTGAATTTGTTGTGGCAAATCACGCAACACGGTCGGGACATCACAATGCAACTGGAGTCAATCAACAACAGTTGCAAGAAAGAAGACCACCTGCAGCTCCAGAGCCAAGAGAAGTAAGAGTCAGCAGCGGAAGTCTAACTCCTGTCGAGTGAACGCGAGTGGCCAACACCCACAGTCTGAAGTCTAATCTACAGACAGTGAGTAAATAAATAAAGTGATGCACCCATTTTTCGTGCCATTGGTAATATTATATCTAAATTGATATTTGTATCATTACAAATATTTTTATCAATTTTTACTAGTCCATGTAGGTCCATATTCGGATTATTTTGTAAGTATTTAATTATTACTGAATAACTCTTTTATTGAAATTGTTTTATGAGTTCTGTAATATGAAAATAATATTTCAGTATATTTAGTGTATCTATAGTATTTACTTTAAAAGTAACAGTTTTGTTGTTTCTGTTTCGTTGTACATTCTTCAAACGTACAGAAAACTATTCTTCTCAAGTTAAAGTTACCAATGTATTGTATACTTCATAACGTTTTCTGTTTTATCTGTATTATATGTTGGCAAATCCTAATCCGAATGTGGAAATTTAATGGAATTAATATGTTACATATAATATATATAGTAAACAGTGCGTATAATCAAAACAATTGATAAAATCTATACATCAATTTTACTGGTGAAAGAATTTAATCAGTAGGAGTGGTAATGGTGCTGAATAAGTGTGACCGTGGGGCAAGGAGCTCGCTTTTATAGACATGGCATGTTCTTAAAATTTCTGGTTCTCCTTGAAGATTAAATATATCACTCTAATTTGTTCTCTTTAAATCCAGAAACTTTAAGACCAAGTTTTTGATTACTTAAATTTCGTTAAATATATGATAAATATTTATATATTGATATGCAGGTGCGTACCTATGGAGGTTCGATAAGAACGCGTACGGAATCATTGGAAAGACTGGAACAACAAAACAACATTACAGAGCAACAAAGCGCGTCATCATCTAGCGGTCGAGCAATTCAGAATACGTATAGCTTTCTTTGACGATGGATTCACAATACTCTACCATCCGGCTATAACCCAGTTAGCCCTTTAGATTAAATTAGTCTACCTAACAAATTCCTCTGGAATGCGGAATAGTCTTTAAGTTGAACCCAGCAGTCACCGCTATCGTAAAAAGCGTACCATTCAAACCCGTGTGAACAATGTATCTTGTCAAATAGACTGCTTCCAATTTTTCCAAACTTGTAAGATAAAAGAAATTGTCGACAACTGTATTTATTAACACGTTTGTACCCGATACTGGAAACAGGATATAATTTTTGGAACATGATAATTTTATAAATATAGCTTTTGCAATAATGTATACAAATTATTTCAGAATGCGAATGAGATTTATGACGATTAAATTATATCGGCTGTCCTTTTTTTGCACGTTCAGATATATCCGCTCAAATTATCTTAAATACAGCGATAGGCGTCATTAAGTATTCACGAAATTACGTACTTGACATATACAATTAAGATGAGATCGTGTCTTTATTTAATTGATGCAATTCGGAGAAACGATTTAAGTCTATAGAATATAATTCGTTATATCGATTAATTTACTTAAAGATATGTACTTATAAGAATGTATAAAAAAAGTATATATGTAAATGTATATCGAAGTTTTAGTCTTTTTTTATACGTAAACTTGTTTGAGACAATCTCATTATTACAACTACTATCCTATCTCCTATAAATTAGAAAGACGCACTGCTATACTAATAATCTATACGTATAATTATTTAGTATAAAGTATTAGTCAAAGAATTGAAGAACTAGTTGGAATGTTACATGTAAATAATTAAATCTTAATAATAAGTATGATTTAAATTGCGTACAATTCTATATTATTTCAGGAATGCAAAGTTTTCAGTAAAACGAATGTTAGTATAAGAGTTGCCCGGTGTGCAGAGCAATATGACTGAATGTGCAAAGTTATGAATAAATACAAAAGTTCCCTTATATTAGAATATAACAACAAAAAGAAAATAATACATGCGATGAGTATTACAAGATTTGCATTTTTTTTAAACGTTTAGTCGTCGGTATTTTAGGAGCCTACCTAGTCTGACTATCAGACAGAATACTGACAACCACTGACAACGTATTCGGCAACTTCGGCAAAAGAAGGTGTATGTAATTTATTATCACGTGTGATTTATTGTAAGTACGTATTATTTTTACTTCCCTAGCGCATTTTATATGCCGTAACCACTGTTTTCTTCATTTCATCGAAGATTGTATCGAAATGGAACTGAAGTTCTTAGAAAGATTAAGAAACCTGGGGTACGTAATTGAAGGTTATAATAAGGAACATTATAACGTTGATATTACGATGCTATATTTTTAATATTTTCTTAAATGTCACTTTGTCTGTTTTACTATTAAATAAATATGTTTATTGTACAGATATAATGGAGAGCTGACAGAGCCTAATAAATTTAGAGAGGCCTTGAAACAAGGCCCAAAGTCACCTGAATTTACAAAGCTCGTGACATGGTTAGCAGATGAACTCTCAGTACTGAATGATATGGATGAATCTGTTCATGCGATAGCTTCACCGGAAGACTCTAGTTCATTTCTGTTAGAATTAAGCTGTTTTCTTAAGGAATTAGGATGTGTTAATGAGACATTAATGACTGGTAATGTTAATGAACGATTAGCAAATGAACAAGATAGATATATCTTGCTAGACTTTTTGGGAGCAGAATTAAAAACATGCAGACTGTTAGAATTTAGAAAACATAAAACACAAATCCCCACAGCTGTTCTTATTGTGAGTTTTTATTATCGAGGTAGAATCAAAATGAGTTTATGACAGTTTCTCTAAGTTGGTTTTTAATGTATCTTTTGTAGGAAGAGAGTGACACAGCCAAGGATCTCAAAGATATGTTAGTAGCATTAAATTTTGAGAAGCCACCAGATGATATCACTCCTGAGAAACTTTTTTCAAGACTGACTACCAAATTGTCCGAAGTACTGAAAATAGTTCCTCCTGCACTTGTAGGGCAACCATTGCTTACTCATGAATTCTCAGAGGGAGACTGGAAAGAACTCGAACACGTACAACAGGAGTTGCATGACGAGTATAAAATGCGTCGTAACATGTTGATAAGAAGATTAGATGTAACAGTGCAATCCTTTCTGGTATGTACAGAAGTTTAATTCCAAAGTAAACTTGAAAGAATTATTTGTATCTGACGAAGTTAAGAACCATTTGTATTTTTGGGTATAGTGGTCAGACAGAATAAAATCTCGAGACACTGAAATACATAAACTATACGGACACGCCCGAAAAAAATCCTTAACTGCCGAACCAAATATAACGATTGCAGATCTACTAGCTGCAAGAGAAGATGTAGCATTAATGGAAAAAACAAGCAGTGCAAACGTTAGAAAAAATACTCGAAGCGAAGTTAACAAAGTTATTATAGGCGAAGTACCAGATAGAGGTGGAAGGCCGTATGAACAGGAACCACCACCACCTGAAATGCCACCGTGGCAGAAAGATAGGGTACCAGGACCTTCAACTTCTGGGTTAGATAAATTAATAAAATCAATAGCCTAATAAAAATAATTCAAAGTAAACTGACTAACTAAATTATACCTTTTTTTTTATTTCAGTGGAGGTCGAGGAGGTGGTAGAGGTGGAGGAGCAAGAGGCGGAAATAGAGGGGGAGGAGGAGGAGGCGGCGGTGGTGGTGGTGGTCGTGGAGGAGGTAGCAGTTTCCAAAACTACTCTAATGACAATAGAAGTTCATATGGTAGTAACAGTGGTTACGGAGATGGATATCAAGGTGCCAATTACTCTTCTAATACTGGATATGGTGGAGAACACGGTGGTAGTTATGGAGGAGGCCAAGGTGGTGGCTATGGAGGAGGCCAGGGTGGTGGCTATGGAGGAGGCCAAGGTGGTGGCTATGGAGGAGGCCAGGGTGGTGGCTATGGAGGAGGCCAGGGTGGTGGCTATGGAGGAGGCCAGGGAGGAGGCTACGTAGATAATCAAGCAGGAGGATATGGGGGAAATAAAGGAGGAGGCTATGGAGGAGGTCAAGGAGGAGGCTATGGAGGAGGTCAAGGAGGAGGCTATGGAGGAGGTCAAGGAGGAGGATACAACAGCAATAACAGTTACAGTGGACAACAATATCAAAGAGGAGGTTCCAGTAGTAGAGGAAGAGGAGGTAGAGTGCAAGGAGGATGGAATCAAGGGGGATATAATCGTGGTGGAGGTCGTGGAGGACGACAATACTGAAATTTTTTTATGTAATACATATATGCATGATAACATTAAAAGAATTCACATCACAAAGCATAATAACTAATTTTAGCGAATAAATATTTAACAAGAAGTATGCCTCACGTTGTGTTATAGAATGTTATTTGAAGTATGTATATAAAACGATATTTTTTTATGCTTTAATTACGTGAGTAGGATGTACTTTGTAATATTTTTCAATATTGAAAATGTTCTTTCTTTCTGGCTACACACATGTTGTTGAAGTGTTTAACACCTTTGTCGAAATCAATCATAAAAGTGATGTAAAATAGAAAGAAATATAAAACTCTTTAAATATGATTATTTAATTGTATACACTAAATTATGATTGCGTATATCAGTAACTTATATTACAATGTATTATATGCATACAAAATATATAAAATGTTTAATTCTTAGATTCCTTTGAATTTATCGATTAAACCTTGGAAAACAACGTGTTCAAAATTCGCTCCTTGGTGTCTTCTATATTTTTGTTAATCCATGGTCCACGCGTCCATGATTCTGAATTCTGACGTACCGTCTACAAACTATGGTTCGTACTTACACGGGTTTAGTTGAATATATCGCGATCGCGATACATGGGAAAACAAAATGCCGATGTGCGTGTTCTTCTTGAATCTTTGTATTTATTTTACTTTATACAATTTGACAAATCAGAAATTTCGTCACATAGGAATATTTAATTTAATATTGGTGTGACTTAATACAACAAACCGAACATCTCGCATAATCTACGTCTTCGTTTATAAAACGAACTAATCTATCCATGTCGTCTGACGTATGAAGTTCAGTGTTTTGTTCTTTAAAAGTATTGTTGCTTTTACGCGCTATCAATTAATGACCAATACAGCAGAATAATACGTCTTATCAAACAATCATGCAATTGCGAAAATTTTAATCAAGTGATTTATCTCACAATCAGGTAGTTCTCCGAACATATATGTCATATTTATTATTAACAATTATCAGTTGTCGCTGCAGCTCATCTCCTTCGTTTGTCTGTAAATAACTTTCATTCTTACTGTTCCTTTGCAAGATTCTCGGGAGAGACTCGATGTGTAAATTGTAGTTATTCATAAAAAAGAAAGATGTCTGGGGGCGACCGAAAGAAACGTGCTTGTGACAGAGGACAGGGCTGGGAAGAAGCAGGTGCTGAATTTTATCAGGAGAGTTATCCAGCCGCAATTGAAGCGGATTTACAACAAGCACTACAAAGGGATCCATCTCATATAGCTACTTTACTACCGAGTAAAAAGTCTCGCGTTGGTAAGTTCATAAATAGTGTTTATACATTAACATTTATACGTAAACGTATTATGTACTTGATATTTTTGGAAATAGCAACTGCGAAACGAATACGAAATGATACAAAGACTACGTTGAGGAGACGTACAAGCACAAGGTCTCGTGGTACGACCACGTCACGACGTATGTCGACAAATATTCACGATGCTGCAGTGTCTATGCTACCAGATTTGTCTGAGAACCTATCGAATGAAGAACGAACTTGGGAAGAGATAATGCAGATCAAAGCTATGCCTGTGTGTATGGCACAAAAAATACAGTTGAAAAATCAATTACAAGTATGTAAATGTATGAAAGCATAAAGAACTGTTAGAGTCATACACGGTTACAGTTTAATAACGAGAATCTTGCATACATTTTGCAGAGTGCAACAAAATTAAGACTACAGGGTTTCGAACAATTAAAATGGCAAAGAAGAAAAGTTTGGCAACAGTTCCGTATTAGGATGAAGGAAGCGTATTCTAAAATGGAATTGTGGAATAACAGTCTCAAAACAATTGGAGGAAACTTTGGAATGGGGATTGTAGCATACTTCTTGTTCATCAAGTGGATAATGTATCTCAACGTTCTTTTATTTGCAATTATGTTTTTATTTACTGTGATACCATCAATATTGTTGGACATGCCAAACACCGAACAATGCGAAATGGCCAATAACAGTCATAGTATTGTTTGCTGTTCAGAGTTATATTTGAATGAAACTCAAAAATATCATAGTATAGCAGATATAGTCCAAGGTACTGGTATTTTGGAGTATACTTTCCTATTTTATGGAACATACAGCCATCTGACCTTCGACACTTCTGGTATGCTTTATAATCTGCCATTATCTTATATCTTAGCCACTATTGGTGTGTTTATTCTTAGTTTAACAGCTATCGTTAAGTCAGCCGCAAAGAGTTTCAAACAGAGAGTAGTTGAGAATGAAGGTCAATTTTATCAGTATTGTAATCTAGTTTTTGGTGGCTGGGATTACTGTATACATAACGAAACCTCCGCAGCTGTAAAGCACAAAGCATTATACAATGAAATGAAAGCATTTCTAGAAACTGAGAGATTAGAAGAAGAAAGACAAAATCGTACGAGAGAAGAAAAGACAAAATTGTTTCTCATGCGTTTTCTCATTAATTCATTAGTTTTCGCTGTATTAGGCGGCTGTGGCACATTCATTTATTACATATTTGAATTTTCCTTTGATCAAATTTCGTCGAAAGATGTCCTGCGTTACGGTTCAGAGTACTTAACGTTGAATAGAATCGCTTACTTATTTTTCGAATTTCTACCTTACATATGTATCGTTGTTTTAAACGTTATAGTACCATTTCTTTTCCGATATCTGGTCACTCTTGAACATTATAGTCCATTGTTTGTTATACGTATGACTCTTATCCGTACTATATTTCTACGTCTTTCTTCTCTGATCGTCTTGCTCACATCGTTTTATAGATTAATCGTGATCAACGTAGAAGGTGATAAATGCACTGACAGAAAACGGCCATTGTGTTGGGAAACATTCGTGGGGCAACAGTTCTACAAACTCTATATCACTGATATCTTTCTACAGTTTTTTATTACATTCTTCATCAATTTTCCAAGATCGCTAATAGCGAAACATACAGAGAACAAAGTATTACGATTTTTCGGGGAACAAGAATTTGACTTGTCTAAAAACGTATTAGACATGGTTTACTTGCAAACCATCTGTTGGCTCGGTCTGTTTTTTGCACCTCTGCTACCATTAATTGCAGTGCTTGGCACTTTCCTATTGTTTTACGTGAAAAAGTTTTCTTGTCTAGTAAACAGTACTCAGTCGAGCAAAGTATACAGGGCAAGTAAATTAAATGCGTTTTTTATGTTGATACTACTAATTTCCTTCATTCTGTGTACAATACCAATCGGCTATTCGATCGCAGAAATAGTGCCGTCAAAGTCTTGTGGACCATTCAGAGGCTTAAAGTCAGTATGGTCATTATTAATTGATATGTTTGATGAACAACTTCCTGACTGGTTGCAAACCACATTACGTTTTCTTAGTACTGCCGGATTTGGAGTACCAGCTTTTATAATTATTACTTTGCTTTTGTATTATTATTATGCTGTGTCAGTAGCAAACAAGCACATGGTCACGGTATTAAAGAATCAGCTAGTATTGGAAGGTCATGATAAGCAGTTTCTTCTTAACAGACTAAGTGCATTTATTAAACAACAACAGGATCAGAACAAGTATCATCAAGACCAGGCAAACGAATTGGGTACATTCTCATAATCAGTATTATGAAAGTTAAGAGGTTCTAATAGTACGTAAATTCAGTTTACAGCTGTATATGTATAAGCTGTATAAAAATTGTCCAAATCTGATCGACTCAAATTATATTTTGTATTATAATAAGACTGTTTATTAACTTACTTATTTAGATATTAAGTTAGTCGCATTCGAAATATTCTGGCCAATTATATTAAGCCTAATTGGATAGTGTTTAAGGACGTATACATCACTTTTTTTATTGGATATATTTAACAAATTCAATTTTTAAATGAATTAAACAAATGATATTTAAAAATCAGGGTACAAAATGAACGCAGTGCAATAGTAGAACAAATCACGAATTGTTTACTATGTATTATTAGCTTTAATAAGTATAGAAGGATTAAAATGCATACGGAGTATGGCAATTATAAGGATAACCATCTCTTTATAAATGTATTTTTGTTTTGTAAGATGTTAGGCAGAATAACGTGATTGCGTTCATTTATAGCGACACAAAGTAATGAATTCACGTTCTTATTTTATAAATAAATGTTAGGGTGCTTTTGCTACAATGAAGTGAAGTGATATATGATGGACCTATTTTTAGATTAGCTGAGTATTAGAAATATAATACAGTTGTAAATAGATTTTGTAGGTTGATCACAAGATATTTACGAGTAAGAACACCATTTTACAGTAGGATTCCAAACTGTATTAATTTATATTGAAATCTTGTCTTTCGTTGCAAGCATTTTTGTTGCCTAGTTTTACAATTCTGAGAACAATTTTATGATAT
Organism: Ceratina calcarata; assembly: GCF_001652005.2. Lineage (NCBI taxonomy): Eukaryota > Metazoa > Arthropoda > Insecta > Hymenoptera > Apidae > Ceratina > Ceratina calcarata. The sequence goes on from NW_017147019.1 coordinate 1,407,170, forward strand.
TTATTATACATACGATTGTATTTACTCTGTACTTCTTTTGGACACGTATACATATAGATATAAGTGTTATCTTAATACTAGACAGTTCGAAATATTTTGATCTTTTAAGTACTGATTATTCTATTAATTCAAAAGCAAACTTGTTTTATCTTAAACACTGCCATTGTACATGAAACTAGGAAAATTATTTTTAACTTTTCTATCTATATACATTCCTATATGCATGTATAAAAAAATTCCATTAGAAACTATGCATGTACCTCTTGCAAATATATATATTGCAAAACTGCCCGTACATACTTTGAATAGTTCTTCAAATAGTTCTTGAAACGTTTTATATGGATTTTGTACAAATTCAACAGCTGAATATTAATGTCATGTTGAACACAATTTAACCACGAATTACTATTAATTTATAAGTAATAATCTCTAATATCATTGTAAGCAGTATCAAAACTGACGCAACGCATTTTACACTCAATAGTATTACAGTCGATAAGAAAAGATTTTTGTGTTAAACGCATAAAATAAGTAGTAAATGCTTTCACCTTCACTGCAACTTTTATATATTTATAAAAATAAGAAGATGGATTACGGACACTATTTATCTTGTAAAAGACTGCACACTTTCTAAACACAGCTTTCCTAATTAAGTCAAAGATTATTTGCAAAGTTTTGCATACGTCATAAGTGATTATAAGATATCTGTTATGTATGACAAAAATATATGCTCATGATATAAATGGTGGTTAATAAACTATAACATACCTGTATACGAAACACCCATTTATTTTAATCTTCATATTAAAATATAACAATGTTTAATAATTCATTAAAAATATAGTATTCTGTCTGTTGTTAAGGTACACTTCATTTTAATTATGATTATTCTGTAGAATGTAGCTAAGAACGAAATATTAATATAATATTAATAATTTTAGATGTGATTAACATTCTAAGAAAAAAACATATGTATATAAACTTACCGCTTCAGCAATATCAATCCAATCTATGGCAGGTACCACGGCGTCATTTTTCGATGGTAATTTATCATAATTCCAATAAGTAAATTCGGAGAATGTACTCGTAGCGTAAAAATTCCGCTCCATATTTTCATTGTCTGGCTTCTGACGTTCGCGGAATATAAGCCCTTTGTATCCGGAAGGTGGAGTTATCTTTTTACCTTGAATGAGGTGCCCACGGAATGAAGACGTATAATCTGCGCCAATTGTGATTTATTAGACTTCAAACATTCTATTTTAGTACAATTAAAGAGACGTTAGGCTATAGAACAGCGGTTGACTATCATGAATAAGTTCGATTTACAAGCTTACGTTCATCATCGATTTTACGAATGTAAGGTGTGAAGAAGTCGGAAACCTTCGCGGGCTCGTTACCACGGATTTTACATGGCATTAAATGTAATACACTTTCTTTCTCTTTGGATAAATCATGCTTCATGTGTAAACGAATAGCCATATTTAAACGGAAGTACCGCGTCTCGTTTAGGCGGGAACAGGCTTAACCTTCACGAATATTTTTCGTACTAATTATAACATAAAATATCGTTTAATGTTTCTTTGTTTGCGAGTAACATACAGCTACCCAAAACGATTCCCAATCTACTTAGCATGCGCTCGTGGAGGAATTAAATTTTCCTACGTAGAAAGAGTGAGCTATCTACTCATAATATAATGCAGTGTCCTATTGGACAGCCACAGGACAGGTTGTATTAGTGTTGAAGCTAGTTCGTTGAACGTGTGTTCACTGTTCACGTGTGTTGCAAACGGTCACATGGGTGTTGCAGAATTACAGTGGGGATGATCCCCCGTCTTCGTCGTGGACGAAGGAAGTAGGGATGAGATTTTACCACCGCCGGCACCGCCGCGCACTCGTACTAGTAGCGTCAGTCGCGTCAGTTGCAGTCGATTGTTCGATTCGATTCGATCTTGCGCCTTTTGATTTCCACCACGGGAAAACGTCGTGCGTGTGACGCGATTTTCGCGAGCAAAAATAGTGCGTTCCCGTGGCTCGGTACTGAGTATACCGCGTGACCGTTAAAGTCGTGTGTTTAGCATTTACGAGCAACGCGACCCTTTCTTTGATCGAAGATGAGCACGCCGGTGAAGAAGGTACCCATCCACCTGCAGGTCAGTCGATTTATTCTGTTTTCATTTTTCCTCTATTATTCCCCTGTCGTCTCATGAATGACCGCTGTCTCGCGTTTACGTATTACTGCGTAAATAAGTTACATATGAAATACGTTTCCTCATCATTACCATAGGAAGATTGACACCGGTTTATCCAACATTGTACTATAATATCTAACGTCTGAATCTGAGAAAATCAGAAGGGCTTTTATAATATATCTACCAATCATATTTTCATTCAACAAAGTAGATCCTCGCTAGAAGTAACGTACGTGATAGGCGTTTGGTGTTCAACGGAGTAAATTCTCAAAAGAGATGTCAAAAGACACAGTGATATCTGAAATAGAACTAATCAAATTGAACCAGTAATCGGGCGATAATTACTATCTCGAGAGAGAGTAAATATGATTCGGTTCAGTTGTAAGTTTCCATAAACGTCCATGATAGACGTTCACGGACTGTGCGTAAATGAAAAAATTTTTCATTAGTAACGTAATAAAACTAGTACACCTATTTACGTTCGTGCGATTCCTCAACTGGAATAACCCTTATTATATCGATCTGTTTTCGTCTATAACCGTTAATCTAATATTCGTATTCTCTCTATTACGTTGCACTTTTCCGATGACTTTCCTACATCGTAAGTACTTATGTGTAACAATAATTTTGTGTATTTATAATTTTAGCTTAAACACATTACGCATAAGGTCAGCGAACTTGCGATCGATATAGGAGTTGGATTTTACAAATAAATTACAATTGATAAAAGCGTGAACATAATTGCTAGACAGCGTCTTTACTGTTATAACTACGATGCAATCTAGGGAAGCCGTATAACTTGTTTACTCCAGACATTTGTGTCGGTTAATCTCCATTCCATCTCCATCGTTCTGTACGGCAGGTGATGACAGGGATCGATACTTAAATAATGAAATGTAACGTCGGATGCGTACATGTAACATTTGAACGTCTAGTGTTAGGCATACGGCGCGTTATAACGGAAAGTAAATATGGGTGGAGAGATAGGTGCCGGTGTTTCTGCGTCACTATTAAAACCGAAAGTTTCGTCGCACCATCCTATCGCAAGGTTGCTGCCTTATTGATCTGAGGGGCGTCTTGGCTCCCGGCACCGGTCTACCTCGCGAAAGAGGTGCCCACCCTGTGTACAATGTATGAAATTCAACATGATGTTCCTATTCAATCGAGACGCTACAATAGTAGATCTGTACTCGCGATATGCCTTTCGTGGAAGGATTACCATTCCATTGCGCGCAGCAGCAGAGTTAAATCGTCCGCAGAATATCTATATTACACATATCCTGTATTTTAGTCTGAATACTCTCATCGAAAGTTATTTCTATTACGAATTATTTTCGCATACCTATTAATATGGGAACGAGAAAGTTATCCAAATAGACAATAGGTAATCATTCACGACACAATGGATCGAGTAGGAATGATAATATTATGATATATATTTCTAATTATGTGAAACATATTAGACAACAATACGTAAGAGTTTCCTAATCCGTGATCTATCACGAAACTGAACAGAGATGATAGTCTAATTATATCAAGTATCGCGTGTTCGGTTTCAGTAAAAGTTTACGCGAACTATTTCGAGCGGCTAATATTGGCCGATCGTGGAACTTCACAAAATCGATAATGGGGAAATAGTATGTCGATTTTGTTAATAGATAGGCAGTCGTGGCTGTAATTCGTGCGGGATTGGGAAAATCGTACGGCACTGGGACGCGTGCCGGATAGAGGCCGGGAACACCGGCGGCGAATCAATAGTTCGTCGACACTACTGCGTCCGACCCGAAGTTGGAAAAACCACTGTGGACGGATATCACTCTCGCGAGCGAGCGAGCACGATTTTTTCGCTTGAAAGTCGACGGTTAACATCTACTGAGAAACGTGGATTCTCTCTTCCACCGTTTACCGTTTCTGCGAGCCGCTTGTGGGACCAGGCGGTTTTCGCGAGCAAAAATAAACTGTGAATGTTGACCGATGTTTTTGCTCACTGCTTTTTATCTCGCCGAATAGAGTCGGGAAGACTCGTTTGATGCTTTCTTTCTGAAGAGACTTTCTGATGGGAAGTCGAAGCAGTTGTTGACAACTTTATTGACTACTTAATTACTTTTTTCTTTTATATGTTTGTACTTGATTGTAGAGCGTGGAAAATGTACTGCATATGCAGAATTTGAATAGCTTTAATTAAGTCTTCAGTGGAAGAGTCAGACCTTTGCGTCTTCTTAAATTTTGATTGTACTTCCGTTGACGACAAGTGGTTCCACACGCGCCCGTACTCATTTTCTCGTCTATTTGCCTCACCGAGAACTTGACGGCAAATTTAGTCGAATGGAAGTCGGTCAACAGAAATGCAGATTACCAGCATTATTCCCGTGACATAAATAGGCTCTGGGAAGCCAGGTGCAAACCACCGCCGCCGTTTCCGTGGCAGTTTATCACGAATGGAAATTAGAGCAGCCTTCCGTATCGGTGTCGGGCTGTGTTTCGTTTTTGTTTTTATTTTATTATTCGATTAGCAAGCTCATTCCTCAGGCAAATATACGTACATATTCGTTTTAGCGATACATTCGATTCTCTGTTATATCAAAACTTATTACTTAGCTTCTTTATTACTTTCGTTTAATTACTAAACTAATGGCCTACGAGCTAAATCCAGGATTACATCATCGTAAACTTGATACAGCGTGTCGTACATTAGTTTAATGCGAATTCCGTTATTTGAATTTAAGCAGCGTCGTTCTAAAGAAGAATGCATCGGATTATGTAACGTTACATAATTACCGCTAACTCTTAGATTGCATCCGCGTATTAAATAGCCGAATATTATTGCGCACCTTCGAGGCTCGTTTGTCCGGCTTAAAAGGTGACATGTGTGCGTGTGTGTGTGCTTGTATTTAGCTTAGGCGAATGTTTGCCGAGTCAACCGGCCACCGTGTGCGTCCGGTCGGTCAGCGATGAACCGGCCGGCCCCATGTGTACAGTTTCTCCGTCTACAATCTACATTGACAAAGAAAACCGGTGATAGAAACCGAGTTTCGCTCCTTAAAGACGGAGGAAAATCCTTTTCCTACTGTGAAAGCGGTTAATTATCAATTTCCTCGGCGTTAGCACGCGCCGAATGGGCTACGTACCGCAATTAAAAAAGAAATCGCCTTTTAATTGGATCAGCCACGAACTGGAACGCGGCGATACGAGCGACGTTTCGATGCACGCGACTGTGCAGGATTTACCATCTCACAATGTATCCGAATAGAGCAACTAGAAGAGAAAACATAAGCCTATGAAAGTTTACAGCGGCCATCGAATCGTAATCGACACACATTTAAAGACTTTTCAAATGTATATCGGTACGTTATCATTTATGTACACAGTGGGATGGGAATAGAATTATCGATACGATCGTATCAGGATTGAAGAACTAATGCATTTGATTGATAAGATCTTTAATTTAAGCGATGTTTGCCCTGGTAGAGAAAAACTTGTAGCATGCAGAGTGAAGTGTAGAGGACATCGATTTTAACAGGAGCGTATTTCTGGGGGTAAGATCCGTCGGGGCATCCCCGTGATTTTGCTAGTTCTTTATCAGTTGGTCCAGGCATAATTTTAAGTAAGTGTACGTCGAAACTGACGTTCGACGCGTTACTTTAATCTTCGTTCATTGGTTTGTTCGATCGTGTAAAGAGGTCATGGCCAAAAGTGTTAAACTTGTTCGTTGAAATATTTGATCCTTGCAGAGGGAAAATATTTTGTGCGGAACTATAAATTCATGGTGAGTATCTCAAAGTGGACTCACGTCTGTGACGGTGGAATTTCTTTTCTGAAAAATCACGCCGCCGGGCAGAGAACGTATATTTTAAGCCACTGTCTGCTGAAAATATCCAAGTCAGAGATCCTCTAACCAACACATGAAACGCACATGTTCACGCTCGTGACCAATAATAATTATACTGCGAAGATGACAAGGTTTATGCCCACGTGAACCGTGCCGACGTTATTCGCTCTCGATACTTGTTCCGTTCCTTTCGGTTCGCGCCTAAGGCCATCCATTCCCGTTAGGAAAACACCATAATTGTTTCAACAGAGTGTAAACATGCGTCGAAACGTTTGACGACCCCTTTTTAATAGCCAAATCCGATTTAACGAACTACACCTCGCGGCGATACTTTGGAGAGGGCGAGGATTGGGATCGATTTCACGAAAGCCACGCACAATTCACACTGGTTTAGACTCATGGAGGGTTTCGGAACGATTTCACGGGGTGGAGACCTCGCGAAGGGTTTCTTGCAGCGCGCGTTGCATTAGCGAGTGCGTAAGGGTGCGCACCCTGGATCGGTTATAAAACGTGGGTGGCGTCGGCGACAGCGATGGATTGTCCTTTTTTCCGCAGTACCCTCCTCTTTGGACCCTCCGATCTCTCTCCCCTATGTGCTTTTATCTTTCCTCGGACAGGGAAGGGCCTGGATGAAGGGATTGTCGAAAGTCCTTTATGCAGCTTCTTTCTCTCTGGCTCTTTTCAATTTACTCCACACAAGGGGACAATGTTTGCGCGTTTTGTCTGCGGTTCTTTACGCTTCACCGCGGGTCAGGTCAAGATCTTCATTCTTAATCATGGTACTCCTTGCTTGTTGATTCGCCGATTCTTAAGAAATTTGTTTCTGTTCGATGAATACTTCTGAGACAGCCTATATCATGAAGCAAAAATGTATCGATGAGAAGAATTTAATATCATCGAATTTCATTTAACTACACATCCCATATTTCAATAGTTTCATTGCATCGAGCTTCGCTATGGTCATAAATAAGGAACGGAAGTCAGATTGAATCATAGAACAAAACTTACGTGTAACGCAAGCATTATTCATTATCTGAAACGATCGGATCTATTTGCGTTCGGAAAAGCGTGAAAAGCGTTGAGAAATAGCTGTGTTTCTTTGTTACCTCCGGAAATGGCGCACACGCGGCGGGTAACGTCCCCGAGTGTGATTGTATGGTAATGTCCGAAGTGGATCAGCGAAAAACGGTGCATTTTCCGTGCCGCTGGGAACGCCGGGTGAAATCTGTACTCTTTCGAATGGAAAGATGTATCGCGGAACGCCACGGGGTCGCGGCCACTTTATCAGTCGCGGCACATCGGGTGTACTGCTCTAAATCCAGCATTGGCGGAAGTGCGTGAAGCGTAGCTTCTATTATATACTGATTGGTATACCATAGCGTGGCGGCGATATACGCACGTTAATCGTCTGCACCGGATGTTGGATCCGACGCACGTTGCAAACGAATATCAAGGACAGTACGCGGGGGGTTTAGCTCTCTCTCAATGAGGAGCAATTTTTGTGCGAGACGGATGGGAATCTTCTGGGTTTATCCTTCCTTCTTAATTTACACTCTTGTAATAACGTGCTTATGTACGTAGATAATAAACATAAATTATTGCATAGCTCAGTAGATGAAATGCGTTTCATCCGAGAGTGGGTGAACGAGTAACCTATTGAAGTTTGATGTCAACTGGAAAATTAATACTTGCCTCCCCTATCTATTACGCTATTCGTCGCATCAATGGTATTGATAACAGAAATATATGTAGCGATATATTTATAACATTTTTAAACTGAGCGATAGAACGTATCAACAAGTTTGTCTTATCTAATCGTTGTAATAATACATGAGTAATATAATATACTACTTGCGTGCGAGTATCCTTTATCACTCGGTAGCATTGCGATGAGCTGCGGTTTTGTTCTGAGACAAACATCATGAAATGATCTATATCTGTTTCCAGAGCGCGCAGAATAGGTTGTTGATCAAAAACGGTAAGGTGGTGAATGACGATGGGATGACGGACAACGACATCTACATAGAAGACGGTATCATCAAGTAAGGTTCAACCGCATTTGCATATGTTTGCGCTGGCGATCACTATGCGCGTGTAATTACGTCCTTGAACGCGAAAACGCGTCGCGCGTTCGCAAAGAACTGGAACTCCGCCGGATTTCGATTCTCCGTTCAACGTCTCTCACGCCTCACGTTCTGCTGACCACTTGCGTAACCGCCGACGCGTATGATCTAAGCGACGCTTCGAGAGTAACGTTTGTGAGACAGACAGACTTTCTGATTTGCGAACGATCGACGTTTCATTCAACGTTCTACTTCCTACTCGGTCGCGTGTTTGTTCGCCACTTTACGCGAGCAAGCCACGATACAGCTCGTCCAATTTATCAATGGGCTACGTTGATAAAGAATAACTGTAATTTGACAAACAAGCGTGACATGCACCGCCTAATGGATAGTTTAAAGATCCGATCATCGCCTATCTCTAATTACGCGCCGTGTAAATATGTAGTAATCCAACGGTTCGCTTTATTTTTTAAAGAGAAAATAAAAGTCACGAGTTAGAAGATTTCCCGAGATATTTAATAGATCGATATGAACCGCGGCGCTAAATGTTTAATGCACCTGTTGCGTCATAACAAATTCTATTTTTAAATTCTAGACAAATGGGCCGCAATCTGATAATACCGGGCGGCACGAGGATCATCGACGCTCGCGGGAAATATGTGATGCCCGGTGGCATAGATCCGCACACCCATTTCGAATTGGAGCTGATGGGTGCCAAGTCAGTCGATGATTTTTACCAGGGCACCAAAGCAGCTGTCGCCGGTGGTACTACGATGATCATCGACTTCGTGATTCCTAGAAACGACGAATCTATATTGGAGGCATACGAGAGGTACCGGGAAACGGCCGATCAGAAAGTATGCTGCGATTATTCGCTCCACGTCGCCGTTACATCTTGGAGTCCAAAAGTGAGTTCACGAACGGATCGACTCACATCTTTTTTTTCATGGTACCATTGTAATGGAGTAGAATTTCGTCTACCCAAGCCGTGTTTTATGGCGTAACGATGTTAAAACAAGTAATTAATGACGTACAACAGTCGCGAATTGAAATGGTTACATCAAACGGAGCCGGTATAATACCATTCACACGCATTCTCTATTCTATTTAGTCGCCGGGAATGAGATAATTTCCGTAACACGAGACCTTCCTGGAAAAGAAAGCACGCTTAGTGACCTCTTTCTTGCGCATTTATACGGCCAGCAGTATTATCCGAGTTAAACACGCCTGCATTATTACAGAATAACGATCGGTAATATTCGAATCGCAAATAGAATTTACGTAATTCGTTGATGGTTATCGGAAATGGCTAGAGGACGCGTTACGCTTAACTTCCTTCCGATTGTTTCTTTTGTCCAGCGTTAATGGTCAATTAAACGATTGAAATCGGCGATGAAATTAACAAACACATCGTAACAGCGCGTACCTGTAATCTTTAGCTTTATCGTAACCTTTAGATCGGTAAATACCGGGATCAATCGTTGCGAAGCTCTGGCCTAGATCGATACGATCGACCGATTGGAGCATACAGCTCGCTCCTAAATATGACGAAACAAATCTCCCGGCAAATTGGCAAATCGTACGAAACTGGTATCTGCAGCCGCGACTGCTTTGTAACTGTAATCGCGATCGTGAATGGAATACCCGAGCGATCGGTGAGGAAATCGCAAGCGAGCCGGGTACGGATGCATGTAAATCGTCGTGTCCTTATTTGCCGGCGCTTGTCGAGTTCCACGTCCGTTTGAAACGACTCCGTTCCGTTTACGATCGTGTTCATCTTTATTTGTTACAGGTCAAAGAGGAGATGGCCACGCTTGTGAACATTCACGGCGTCAATAGTTTTAAGATGTTCATGGCCTACAAGGGCCTGTATATGCTGAAGGACCCGGAGTTGATCGAGGCGTTCAAAGCGTGCAAGGAGTTGGGCGCCATCGCCATGGTTCATGCGGAAAACGGCGATCTTATTGCAGAGGTAAACGGACGTGATTTACGGTAATCGTTATAATCATCCTTGGAACGGGTGGAGCAATACGTTGCGCTGAAACAACCGTTACCGTATTTGGTGCTCTATTGCCTGGCGAAAATAGACACGAACATATCGTTACTACGTGCACCGTCACGAATCTTCTCCAGCAGATTTGGGCAGCGATCGAAACTGTTTCAGAACACGAAACGATTGCTCGCAGCCGGAGTCACGGGGCCGGAAGGTCACGAAATGTCGCGTCCCGAAGAAGTCGAGGCGGAGGCTGTGAATAGAGCCTGTGTGATAGCGAGTCAGGTAAGGGTCCACAAGATTGGAGAATATGCGTGTGTTCCTATTTTTAGCACTTTATATTTATTTAGTGTGCTCGATTTTGCTGTTCTCAGTACTTACCGCTATTTTCAGAGTCCATGTGTCGTAGCACTTTGTAGAATCGCGCGTCAACGGTCATACGCTTCCTTTTTTGTTATCTAATGCATTGAACTTCGATTGTTTAATGATTCGATCACTCGTTTAAGAGAAAAACAATTACCCTTTAAGAAGCTAGGGTTTAAAAGAGTTTGAACAGACGGAGACGACTTGTGTTCATAATGATTCTGCATGCTTAGGTCAATTGTCCACTGTATGTAGTGCATGTGATGAGTCGTAGCGCCGCAGAAGCTGTGGATGCCGCGCGTAAGCGTGGCGTTTGCGTCTTCGGCGAGACCTTGGCAGCCGCGATTGGCACAGATGGTACCAACTACGCGCATAAATGCTGGAAACACGCCGCTGCTCACGTTCTGAGTCCACCTCTCAGGCCAGACCCAGATACATCGCTCGCGTTGCTGAATATGCTAGCCAAGTGAGTCAAAGCCACCGTGAATCTTGTTTTAGGGTGACTTTGACATCCAAAATACAATGTACTTCACATTTATGTTATTATGTTGTAAGCACATTTTTAGTTTGCTTAGCACAGTCAAATATGCTGATCGAAAAATGATCAGAATTACAAGACATTATGTTTCATGTTTGAACTATAAAATGTTAGCGATAGTAATTTGATCAGCATTATCAAACGATATCGCATACATGGGAGTTCATATTTAGAAGTTCCATGAAGATTTTTGTGCATGCATGCTGATCGTATAATTGTGGTTCGATTTTACTTTTCCTTTGCCCTATTTCTTTTATCGCACACCTGGCACGATTCTCTCCTTCGATGTAATAGACGTAGCCTAGTTGGACTCGTAGTTACCTCCAAATTGTATTTAGGCACGGTACTGTGAACACGGCTGATAATTTATGACAATTGAAAAAGTTGCTTAAGGATGTATTGGCTATACAATCAATCCAAAAAGTTTATGTACTTTAGAAAAATGCATTTCCCATAATTAAAAAGAAATAACACATCGGAAGAACAATGCTAATAATAAATAGCTACGTGCTAAAAAGTATAGAAGGAAATATTCAATTAATTATTGACGCTGGCGAAAAGCTTTTTATACAGACTTTGTAGGCACTGACATCCTCTACAAAGAAAAATTCTATGCATTTTTCTTCTAACTCCAGTATTTAACAAATTAAGTATGATTATTTGGCATTTTATTGACATTGACAAAATCCGACCGTCCCACCGTCGAAATAGCCAACTTTTGGC
>NW_017147019.1:1418977-1434319 GCF_001652005.2 Ceratina calcarata
TAGTAATAGGAATCTACAATAACAAATTCAACATGCTAGCGTTGTTTAAGTGTATAGTCTATACATCCTTAACAGTCGGCTTATTTTTAATCAATTTTCTTTCGGCCGTGGCCACATTTCAACCGGTGAAACCGATGTCAGGATAAACGATGATAATCGCGTTTAGGTAAATTGCCCGCTGTACGTAACGGCACTGTCGAGCAAATCCGCCGCTGACGTTCTGTCAGCGAAGAGGTCGGAGGGTGTCGTCGTGTTCGGGGAGACTCTCGCGAGTACCGTGGGTATCGATGGTAGCGAACAGTACGGAAAACATATCGAAAAAGCCAGACGTTATATCACTAGCCCACCGTTGAGACCTGATTCCACTACACCTGCCTACTTAATCGAACACCTTGCTCAGTAAGTAATCCAACTTCAGCATTCTACTGTGACACTTATTTTTGTCCCTCGCGCTTGGACCCATCTATTTAGGAAGATCAATGTTTCGCCTTCCGTCTTGGTTCTTTACTTAAAGTTTCAAGCGTTCGCACTAGAGTAATCGACGGATCGTGTAATTTTAAGAGGCGATTAATGAAGCGGGAAGTAGTAAAGCGGCGATCCATCCTCTGCCTTTCGCTGTTTATCTTTTTTCGAGTGGTTCAAGTACTTACCCATTCGTCGTATCAATTGGCTGTATTCGAAAACGTAACGCAGGACAACTGCCGATGAATAGATGGAGGATAAAATAATGTTCAGACTGTATTGCGTGTGTTCAATATTCAAATGACGGTGATAAATTACAGCAACAAATTGGCACGCACGATATAAGGCTAACTGAACGTAATTCTAATAGGCACCGCGTGGGAAGCCGCGTTTGTCTAGCTGCTAGTATTGAACTTAATTAAATGGGCAGAAGAAAACTAGTTTAGAGATCATTCTACGGTCAGCATAAAATTTCAGTCGACGGATCTATTATATCTTTGTATTCTACACGTTATTAAATTATCGTAGCTTATCAGATGTCAAAGTGGCCTTCGTTTCTTAAAATTAATTTCTTAATACATCATAAATTTGCAGATTAACATGACTTTGCGAATAACATTTACATGAAAAGTGCAAACTAATTCCAGCACGCGGTACCGTCTTTCATTCCTTTTGCAACTTATTTTATTTTATCAGAGATGGTCTTCAAGTTACTGGCAGCGATAACTGTACTTTCAACGCCGAGCAAAAGGCGCTCGGTAAGAACGATTTTTCCAAGATACCCAACGGCGTGAACGGCGTCGAAGACCGGATGTCGATCGTCTGGGATAAAGGGGTGCACGCAGGTATTATGGACCCGACGAGGTTCGTTGCGGTGACCAGCTCCAATGCCGCGAGGATCTTCAACTTATACCCGCGAAAGGGAGTGATAGCAGTCGGCTCAGACGCTGATATAGTCGTCTGGGACCCCAACAGGAAGCGTACGATTTCCGCTAACACACATGTCCAGGCCGTTGACTTTAACATCTTCGAGGTAAGGGCTCGTCGATATTAATAAAGCCTTTGTTGCTGCAATATCGAATTTATTTTCCTTCTATCTTGCCGGCCCACGCGACGCAGGAAGTTTAATCAAACCAACTTGTGTACAATAAAGAAAAATCAAATAATAAATCTTACATGCATCACATACTGGCTACGTGCTAATTTTTACGTCGGGTCGTACAACATGATCTTCAATAGTTGTTATGAACTTGACTTTAACTACTCGATATTTGATATCTCGCTAGGAATTTGATCTTAATCTGTTCCAGGGTATGGAAGTTCACGGAGTACCAGAGTATGTTATTGTAGAAGGACGTGTATGCGTGGACGAATGCGAAGTAAAAGCAGTCCATGGTTTCGGCAAGTTCGTCGAAACTCCGAATAACAACGATTATGTATATAATATGATCGAGGACAGAGAGAAGGTACGTTCCACCTTCGGTGATGTGTAAACATCAAACGTGATAAAGTACAAAGCCAACAATACTTTCTAACCACCGGCAAATCGGCTCAAATCAACATCCGAGGTCATTGTTTGTTCAGAGACCGCGCGGTGTGCCAAGGTCCGAAGCCGAGGCGAAGAAATTCGCCGAAGAGGACGCGGCCATTGCGAAGGCCAAAGAAGAAGCGAGAGCGGCGGCTGCGGCTGCGAAATCTATTCCTCAGCAAAATGGCACTTACTCGAGCCCGAAGCCGAAACTTTCGATGCCTGATTGCATGGCGACGTTGCCGGATTCTGCCGTGGTTACGCCATCGTCGAAGGGTCCGCGGTTGGAGGGTCAGAGAAATTTGCAAGATTCCACTTTCTCTATTAGCGGTAAGTAATTGATAAGGGATTAAACTATTCCACAGAGTTCATTCGGATACGGTGAAGGATTTTAAGATGCAACGAGTTGGTAGAAGCGACATTAGAATTGTTTGTTCACAGAGGACGTCGACGAAGGAAGAAGAGCTTGCATCCGCGTGAACAATCCACCCGGTGGTCGCAGCGCGGGAGGTTTCTGGTAATTTATACAAAAAGAATGCTCCGCTTTGCATACAGGGGGTTTATCTTTAAAGGAAGATAAAATTGATGAAATCCTTTTTCTCTTCACCAATCCTTCTATTCGTGCATACATGAAAATACTTCCGCGTTTCTGTCGTCATTTCTACATTGTGATTGTTTTCTATCAGTCCGCTTTCAGGTTCGCTAAATCACTCGATTTGTTAATGACATGTTTTTAAGTTGTTTTTATTTGATATGTTCTCATCGATTAAGGTCTGTTCCGTCAAAGGAGGGCTCGGACACTATCCGTCAGTAGAGTGTACGTTCGTATTCTCATGTTTCACCACACTTTTCGCTTCGTTCATTGCTTCATTGCCCGCCCTATGTGTATCGTGCGCTTCATACTTTGACCTTGGATCATTCACGCGACGTCCAGAGATTCGCACGTTTAATTCTGCGAAACTTTTGTCCTTCGTGCAATAGAACATCGATTGCCGTTTCCAATCGATCAAATATTTATGTTATCATTTATTATGTTTTCTTTGTGTAATAAGTCTTCGTTTTTATGTGTACATTAGATGAACCGTGGAATTGTCCGACAATTTGATACGTATACGCTTTGTATGTTTTTATTTTTACAGAAATGTACAAGCTTAGAGGGTGAGATTATTTTCATTTTGTGGGACTTGAAGAACTTTTTTTTTGTAAATTTGTAGAAAAATGTTTGATATATTATATTTGGTAATTCCAAGGTCAAGCTTACGAACAAGTTATTTATTACATATACATGTGCATGTGTATGTTGTACGTATGCACATGCATAAATGACATACGCATGCACAATAAGATAAACCGAAAAAAGAAAGAAAAATACAATGATCGCGATCAGTTCCCACTATTCGATAATGCTTTGGACAACATCTTAGAAGCTTTGTATTAATCATTGTTGATCAGTTGTTACCGTGACTTCAGTCCATATCGTTTGATAATTTATGTAACACCGATGAACAGAGCTCATCATCAGTTTCATCTGTTGCTTTGATGACGTAAAATATTACATGTCCGGCGTACATATTATACGCTGAACGCGTTTCGCTCTCATTCGACCAAGGTTTCTCCATTTCATGGACATAACATTATATTTTATACCGCTCTATCGTCAGCCTCTGAATCGAACAGCATGACGTTAATTTTTAGAAAGCCAGTCGACGATTGAAACAGTAATAATAATTGTTCTATTTTCTGACACAATCTAGCATTATATTTCGGTTAATTATTATCGTTAATTCTAATGGTGTAAATATTAAAGTATCTTTAGTTTAACGATTGTTTGACGCAAAGGATTATGTAATCGTGTTATATACTATATACAGAGTTACATTTTGAATGGATTGATATACATAGCTCAATTATTATACACGAGAAACGAAGTTTGCGAGTTGATATGATTGAGAAAGTTGGGAGATCTTTCGATCAATTACCCTGTATTTTTATCACTGTGAAACACTGACGAACTTACAATACAGTTGTAAAATGATCTTGGAATAATAGAGGCGTGCACCATATTCTAAAATTATAGTCGCACGAGGATTTTCGTTTTAATAACGTAGGACATAAACTTGAAAATTAATTTCTTGTTGCTTTGTTCATGTGCAAAACAGGTAAAAAACTGCTGGTGCGAACAATAGTCTAATTAAATATTAAGTGAATTACGCACAAATTCGCAAATAGACAAATAATAGGCGAAGACACTAAAGAGTTTGACAACACCGTACTGAAGACAATTGTGCTAATGAGAATGCATTTGACAAGAACGCACACTTGTTCGCTTATGATTGTTGTTAAAAACTTCATACGGAAGATTAACGTATGGAGTCATTTAGCAATACTTAATTTAATTAACTCACTTTTCCTTATTCTTTGATGTCATGATCCTACATTCCAACTGTTCGACGTGTTAAAGGGATTGCCGATTCGTTTTCGTTTAAAATCTATCTCTGGAAGGAACAGCTTGAGGCGCTTCTATAGTGAACCGTACTTGTTTACGAAAGTAAAAATTAAGAATAATGATTTTAATAATAATAACGTTAAGGATAAACGATATTAAACAATAATAATCATCCACTCATAATAAATATTCATTACGTAATTACTAATCGTGTAAGATGGCCGTACACTGAGAACTTACAAAGCTTGTTTGAACTACTCGTAAATGACCAAAACAAGCGTTGGTTACCATTGTAATACAATAGTCACGAAACTGTCAACTATAATTAATGACGTGATACACTTTTCGGATAAGACTTATAGATCAAATGTAGAAAACAACGTTCGGGAGTTTCTCGACGTAAGTAGATTTTATATTGAAATTTGGCGAAAAATTTTTAAGAGTTTTACGGGCATAGAAAAGGGCGTTTCATTAAACCTTTCGATGATTTGTGAAATAGGTGCATATATAGATGAATCGTAATAATTATTTGAAGGAAACAATAATTACGTTACCAAGACGTTCATTATTGTTGCCTTTGAATAATAATTACCTATCTGGTTGTGTGTATGATTCCATAATAGTG
Source organism: Ceratina calcarata (assembly GCF_001652005.2). Lineage (NCBI taxonomy): Eukaryota > Metazoa > Arthropoda > Insecta > Hymenoptera > Apidae > Ceratina > Ceratina calcarata. The sequence continues at coordinate 1,424,039 of NW_017147019.1, forward strand.
CTTAGAACTTGATTTTAACCGAGAAACATATTTCATTTTATTACTTCGTTTCCGATGTTATGTTGTATGGTTGAATGAAAACACGTTGTCTTCATTAGTTTTAATGGTTGTCAGAACAATTAACATTTATTGCGCTTTTTCATGATCATTGTGTACGCATTACATTCGTTCTACCTTTTAAAAAGTTTCAACTACAGTATTCGATGCGTGGAACATTGTATTCGTGCACTATTACAAAGTTTCTATGAGAATTTGTTATTTCGATTACATAAACATATTGGAGCTTTGCGACTTTTACCTTTATAAAACAAAAACCAGAACAAAACTATAATTATCAATGTGTTCACGTTACGTGACCTCGAGTCGAGTATTCGAAAGAAATGTATAGTTTATCGATATAATAAGTGATACAGCTAGAGTACCTATTTATGTCTGTTATAATGTATGTGATCGCTTGAAATAAAAACCTGACATCAATATTAAACTGATGGTGCCGAGATTAAATTTTTGTAACAGAACTGTTATTTTATGGGAAATGAAATAGTAGAGAAAGAGACAAGCGGTACTGTTATTAATCTCATTATTTAAACGTTTCGTCTGTAAAAGTATGTGAACACGGAGGAAAGTAGCACACGTTGTATTACTAACAGTTCACAAGTTCATCACAGTATTTTACAAGAGTGGTAACATTAGTATCACTCAGTAATAAATCTAATTTAATATTACATTTTACCATATACATACGTTCTAAACATATGTATAATTCTTAAGTTAGGCTTTTAATGCTTTAGGAGTATTAAATAGTCAATGTTTCATCAGTCCTCCGCTCGGTGCCGAGCTTTTGCTAATATTTGCTTCAACTCGGATGGTCGCTGTCTGTTTTTCTATAAATTTAACATGAAAATATCAAATTAAACATTTGAGATCTGCTGATATTTTATCACTTACCTCGCTTTCGACTCGCGCTAATGAAATCTGACTGTAGAGTTTACTACCTTCCCCAACATCGCAGTGTTGCTCTAACTGTCGTTTAGTCAAATTGAACACGTCCGAACCGGTCATGTCTCTTAGCTGTTTGCAAACTCTGAAAAGATTTAGTTCTCAAATATCCAGTTTATCGAATTCCCAAATCGAAGAATATTGTATCATACTTCTCTGAGAAGCCCTTGGCAATCAACCAGTTCTGTACTTCTCTGGGAGTAGAATAATGATCCAAGACGGGATCACGGTTCATACTGTCATTGTAGTGACTCTTCTTTGAGCGGAATATCGATAATACCTGTCTCAGTTCTTCTTGCATTTGCTTTTCCGTTTGCTCTGAAAGATATACCACGTGGAAAGAAAAATGTTAAACATAAAATTGGAAGCCTCTGACTATTACCAGCTATTGAGTGATTACTCTTCAGCGTGCTCGTTCTACTTGAAATAGTTGAGGAAAGGGAAGTTTGACTTTGTAACTGGGGTGGAGGAGGTGGTGCCGGTGGTGCCGATGGTACTGACGATGCCGATGGCGCCGATGGTGCTGATGGTACTGACGATGCCGATGACGCCGATGGTGCCGATGGTGCCGATGGTGCTGACGGTACTGACGATGCTGAAGATGCTGGCCGTACCGTTGATGCTGACGATGCCGAAGGTACTGGCCGTACACTTGATGTTGACGATACCGAAGTTACTGGCCGTACTATTGATGCTGACAGTGCCGTTGATGCTGGCACTGCAGTTGATGCTGGCAGTGCCGATGGTGCTGACGAAACCGATGATGTTGGCGGAGTCGACTGTGTCGGCGTTTCGAGGTTTACATTTGGAGGCGGTGGATGAACGACCACCTCCGCCACCTCTTTAGACTCCTTATTAATGCTTTTAAGTTGTACTCCGAACACCGTTTTGTTGCCATTACTGGACTTTGTTTCAGTGGAATCGTCTGAAATACAATTGACATTATCTGCGATAATATTTAATGGTATTCAAATAGTAGGTTGTACAGACATTAAAACACTTGAACGGACTTACCCCAACATTCTTGAAAAATATAATCACTAAACACTTTCCAATTGGACGATTACATTAAGCACACTTTAAGCAAACGCAAAGGGATGACAGTAAAAATACTGACGAATAGATAACAAACATAGTTTGCCTTTTTTTTAAGTAGTACACGTTTAATTTACGATTAATCTACCAAGATAGGCCGAATACTTATACAAAGAGACAGGCTTAATCTGTAACCGAGTATATTTATTAATCAAGTGATGTACATAAATTACAGTGCAACGAAATACTGGACGGATTGTAATCCCCATCCCGTGGACACAAAACAAGTAAAAGAATTAAAAAAAGAGATTTCGTTCGATCGAGAAGTGATTAACAATAGTGTGTCGTATTTTTATTATCAATTACAAAGTGTCCCTCGTGGAAGAATATTCACGGTTCATAGAGACTTGCTCGCATCGTTAATCATAATCGTTAGATCATAATTAGAACATATTAAATATTAAATGGATGTAAAATAGTAATTTCGAGATCTAATTTGCAAGCATCGTTGAACAAGTTTCACCTACATGATTTCTTCTGTCTAATTTCCTTAAGATCGACTAATCACGGTAGCTTTTGTCGAGAACGGCTCTGTCATTGATTTCCGTGTATAAATAATTGGATATAAGAATAAATCGATAACGCCTACGGTGATTGCGCATTATCTAAACCCTGCTGTTTCCGCAAAATTTTTCACAATAACGAAGCAATGTAATTGAGTACGCAGAGTTCATTTTGCTTTCCTCTTAAGTACAACGACGCTAGAAGAGTGACAAACAAATTGCAGTAATTAATGTTGATTGTCGTCGTATCTAAATTAGGGTCCGATATGGAAGTTTTATGTGGCGATACGTAGAAGGAGAATCGAGAGACCTCAGGCTCAGGAATCTTCCTCTTCGCCCCGCTTCCCTTCCTTCGCGTATTTGTACAAGCTTATTCACACTAATGCGTACAAATGCATGCGACGACACGTACAAGCATTAAAGCTGTTAATAAAAAATAAGTCGTAACAGTCCATTAAACGCGTGAACCGCGAAGAGCATTCTCATCGATCATTCAGAGGAAATTTTTAATCAACAGTTTTCATTCGACCAGCGACTAACTTTTTCTCGCAATGAAGCCGATGTAGTAATAGTGGACAGGCTAAGAAACTTCGCCACGATCTCTCGGCAGAAACGTTGCACAGAAAAATTTGTTTAGTTCAAGTGGACTTGGGTATTTAATTTCAAACGAGAAACTACTACTTACAATCTTTTATGATTTAGAAGCTTAACCAGTTCACTTGACTCAACGCTTTTGTATTAAAATATTTTTTAATATATAACTATACATATTCTCCTTTCTGTTAAGTATATGTATATATAATATATTTATACTAAGATTTGGTTAGTCGATAAATATAAAAAATATGGTATCATCCCTACGATCGCTATAAAAAGGTACGGTATTAAGATGCACTTATTTCTGACGGATTTCTGAAGTAACAATAGTTTCAGTTCATCTCGAAATTTTCTATATAAATGCCAGTTAATAGTACATATACTATAAATTAATATAAAGAAAAAGATCTCGTTCCGTTCAATATCAAAAAGATTTGTTCGTTGGATACAGCGATAAAGTAAGTTCTATTCTATTAGCCATCGAATCTTTTCGAGTCATAAGTAACTTCCATTTTTTTTATCAAACACTTTCCCTAATTTCTCCAAGTGGCGATTGACATTTGATTGTGAAATTGTGATGTGTTCAATTTTTCTACTATACCTCTTGTTGATTCACGTGAATTTTGTTTGACTATTCCCTTTAAAAAGTTGTCGTCAAAGTAGGAAGAACGTCTCGCCCTCGGTTCGTTTTTCAAGGTCGTATCTCCAGAACGGAATTTCATAAACCAATCTTTAACTACCCGATCAGTTATTAATCCTTCACCATATAAACTGCATATTTTGTCAGCTGTGGCCTTAGCACTATTGCCTTGTTTAAACTCCCAAAGCATTACATGACGAATATGCACGTTTTTACTCTCCATTTCAGTATTAAGAAAAACAGTTTAATGTAACGCGCATCACACAAAACAGTTGACAGAAGACTAACACAACTTTCGTTTATACCGTGAACAGACAAATTCCTTTTTCCCAGTGACTCATAATTGGAAGATATGAACAATTTTTACTCAGCTGCATAATAGGAAGTTAATTATGACTCGATCTAATATCTCGATGATTGTGAAATTATATTTTTGATTAGAAAAGTTGTTTCTGATAAAGACACAGTCTTATCGTCTGATTCATCGCAGTAAACTTCAATTGCTATACAATTTACGTTTTACTTTTCAAAATTCTTCACGATATCTTTGAAAATCGAAATATTTGCCATAAATTATGTTAAAAAGAAACTTTGGATAAGACCGAAGAACATGGAAAACTTGGAATCACAAGTGTAATGATTCGTCCAGTTATACCTTGCCCCTATTGCGATAACGATTGTTGGCGACTCGCCCTAGATATTATTTGCACATACCTCTTCATATATTTATATAGTATATACAAGTAGAAGAAACATGGTGTTGACATAAAAAAATTGAAACCATAAAATGCTGACGAAGACAAAATGCGCGGTTTGAGACACAACATAAATGCCGTGGCGCCAATATATTCGGTGAATTATTGATCATTTCTAACGTGGCATGCTTTATCATCCAGTTGGGGCTATCGAGGAATGAAGAACCTTCGATAGCCTCGACTGCAAGCACCCGAGACGTGAAAGCCTCAACCATTTTAACATCAACTGTTTGGGTGGTCTACTTTTGTTAAATCTCCCCGATATGGACGACCACGACTCACAAGTTATTCTATCGATTCGACATCTCTCCGATCCCTCAAGCAACGGACAAAACTATGCGACTCTGCCCTTGTCGCTAGATAGCTTAAAAGTATCGGAATTCACCTTTTTTACCGAGTCTCTCTTTCCTCACCCAATCTACCGGCGCTGGTAAAGGAACCGCGTGCGTTCGGTGAGTAGCTTCCGGTCCTGGACTAGTGCTGGTCCTCTCGATTTCTGAGTCCTACACATTTCAAAAAAAATTTTTATTGTCCTGCAATGAAAGTAAATTCGCAAAGAACGAACAGAAAATAATTCTCTACGGACAACGCCTGGGAGCATAGTTTCGCAATAGTAATTACTCTTTCTCTCGAACGAGGTCTTTGTAACAATTCCAGCGTAATTGCTTTTCTAAGGGTGCAGAAGCTGTAGCGACTCTCACCTCGTAATTATAACCGTGCCCCTGCCGCGGGTATCTGCTGGTGTATAGAGGATTGTTGAAAACGTCGTTGTCGTTTGAATTGGTGGGATTGTGAGGCGTGACGATGGTGTGCGGCACGTGCGCAACCTGCCCTCTTGAATTCCTTGCCTTCCACCATTTCCTGCTGTCGTCGAGAATCTCCAGGTATTCGCCTCTGACGACGGTCAATTCCTTGTCGTTATTCGCCGTCCTCGGATAGGTAACTTGCACGATTTTGACGTGTCTAGCTACCAAATCGTCTAGCCAAGCTTCCTGTGCTCTTTCCATACCAGTGGCTCTCGGTGTTCTCTCGATAGAATCCACGGATATATCGCTATGCGCTCTCGTTTGATCGACCACTCTCTCCTCCCTACCGTACAGCTCAGAGCCGGGCCCGTAATTCCTATCAAAGTATTCGTTACCGGCACGCTCCTCCCTGCTTTCATACTCCAAGTAGTCGCTGCTGTAATGGGACTCGTCTACTTCTCGGTGATTGTAGTACGGATCGTTTTGCTGCTCCGGCAGTTCGTCCCTTTTCTGTTTGTCGGCGTTCAACAGAGAAGCCAGGTGATCGTGATCTCTGTCCTCCGGAATCGGGGACCAGCCGTCCAAGAACACAGGGTGGTAAGGGGGTACGTGCCCCTTCCATTGATCACGGGGTATCAACCACGTGTCGCCCAGGGAATGCCAAAGCTCCGTCTCCTTGCTGGTTACGCAATTGATCAACAGGTTGACCGCTTCTCTGGTCAGCAACGGTGATACTACTTTGCTTGGCAAGTTCGGGTCGTAATTTGTATCGTGGGACGCGTCCACGATCAGAGCCAGAGGAGTGAAAAGGAAATGGACGAGTTCGGGAGCGTTGGGATCGTGAATGTGGGCCTTCAGTTTAGCCAACAGGTTGAACGATAGCTTGAACTTCTGGAAGATGTCGATGAATTCTATCTCCGGCGGCGGCTTCGCCCTCATGGTCAACATCCCGTCGCCCATCCTCTTCTTCGACTTCCGGTTGCGCCTTCGACGTTCCAGCTCTTTGGAGGCAGCCGCCGCGTGCTGCAGACGCGCGATAAATTTCTCGATGTCGTCGAAACAATGGTTCAGGATGGTCACGTCACGTTCATATTTCTCAGAGGACGTCGAGGACACCTCGTCGTTGTTCTCCTCGCGAGATATATCGTTCTGGCCGTCGGCTGTGTTACAGGAAAACGGACGCATCGAATTACTCCATTTTGTACGAGCTTCATGAAATATTCAGCAACAAACAAAAAAATAGAGACGAAAGGAGGGGTACCATTGTTAGCGTTAAAGGCGGACACTTGCTCCCGGACGTTGACCCCGTTGAGGGGTGGTTCCGGTGGTGGTAAAGTGGGAGGCGGTGGTATACGACCCCTTGGGCCTCTGGGTGAACCGCCCGGGACCAATTTACCCATTTGCAGCATTTTGAGGTCCTCGACGAGGTCCTGAGCCGAGACGCTTTGACACTGGAATATATGCATTTCTGCCCGTTGACCCGAACCGCTGTCATCCGCCACTGTGAAGACGAGAATGTTGTTATACATCTCCATAGGGTCCCTCGACGTGAACGCGGTCGGTTCCTGTATCAACGACGCTGGGAATCGCTCCATGACGGCCTGCATACGAATTTATCAACGATGCATTAAGTGAAATTGCCACAAGTCGTACATAATGTTCATTTCAAAAGTGTCCCACTTCGTATTTCGTTCATTTATAACGATCATCACAGTAATGAAGTTACGGTATCGTTTATTCTCTTCGCTGAAAAGAAGGCCGCGATTAAAGCGAGGTGTAAAAAGGCTATGGCCCCGGACCTCCCTTAATCGCTGCCTGCTAAAAAGCCAAGAAAGCATCTTTGTGTCTTTGAAGAGGTCTCCTTACCCCCGTCTCGTTGTCCATGATTAATACCCAGTTCCGTTCTAAACGGAGCTGCATCTTTTGGCTCCATATGCCGTTACTCTTCTCCAACTGCAAAAGTCGCCGCATACCGTCTGCTGGATAAACAATACCGGTTTCCTTCGTGACCGTGAACGTGGCCAAATGCTCCATCATGTACGTCGGCTCGGAGCTGCTCACGCGGCCGCCCGATGTGCTCGACGGACCGCTGGACCCACCATCTGACGCATCATTGTTAATTTGGTCGTTAGCAGTTTCAGTAATTAATCAAATGACTCGGCTGATATCGCGATAAACCTCGACATTGACGGGTAAGAAATTGGAAAAGCAAAGCAGGTAACGAGGATTCGTCAATCCTTGCAAGCTGCTCCACTTGCAAGAACTAATTCACCTTTATTAATTGTAAGTCGCGTGATTAACGTTAAGTCAATATATACCTTTGTTGTAAGTGGACGGGCTGTGTCCACTGTTGTAATAGGGCATCGCGACCGAACAATGCTTTTCCCTTTATCTGCAACAAATAAAAAGTGACCGGTCTTCAACGTTGGTTCATTTCTTGAGGGTGCAGATTTCGTAATGTACAAGACTTCTTAACGAATTATCGAGAAACGATGTCGTAAAGCCTCGGCAGGCTTACGGTTTAATAAGTTAATGACGGAGACGGGCGATAGTTGCACGTCGCCGTATCGTATCCGGCTACCGGGTCATGGGGACCATACTTGGCGGCACGAAAGCCAGCGTGTATCCAAAGTGAAATTCCAATGAGCCTAATTCGCTCGCCAGACATGTCGAGAATTCCTTTCGCGTGCCTTCTACTTATCGGACCTCAGCGCCCGAAGGTGCGATCCCGCGGACACAATGGGCCAATAAATATTATTCATTGACACACGCTTTTGCAGAAAGGAGCGTCGCGAAACGAGCATGGCGCCAAAACGCAAGTATCAGTGAAATAAATCGTCGAAGAATTCTAAGGCGGATCATGGTTGAAACGAGATGGGGCCCTTCGCTCCATTCCAAAAAGTTCCTGACACGGGATTTGAACTGCTTCAATTTCTGTTTGCTACCAAACATGAATAATGCATAGTTTTTTGTATTTACGTTTAGGTTTATGGAAGGTGTCGTTCACGTATTTCTATAGCTATGAATGGACTTCGTAGTCATTCAAGTTCCTAACTTTATTTGTATTCCTTGACTGAACTCTGTTGTCATCCTATTAGATTACCTACGATTAATTTTTGAAACGCGCCGCAAAGGAATTATACAAAGTTTACTCTACCCGACAATTTTAATTCCCTTCGAGATTCTTGTTTTATTTTTTACATTGCATCGAGACAAACTGAATCCTGTTTCTCCTTATAAAATATACAACATAATAGATACGTTCTCTCTTCGGGCAAATAGAGAAACTATGAAAATGGCTCGAATTTTTGCATAGTTATGTGCCAGGAATGTGAAATTCTGAATTTGCTCCAAGAGAAATTTATTTGATTTCGACGCTCGGCTGTGAGCGTCTAGCATCCATACGGGCACACGCAGCCGATTTCAACCAGGTGTTGAATAAAAGCTCCATGCGGGTTTAGCGGGATATTTCGATCGTAAATGTCGTCGATTGTCCAACAAGTCGTTTACCCTTTGACGAGGCATTATTTAAAAGAAAATCTTGTAAGATCTTTAAGTATCAGATGCTTGAACGATAAAATAAGACGATTTCCCAAGAACGGTGATTGACCCATTTACATCAGACACTGCCGGTCATAAAACTAATAATAATAATAATAACGATACTACATTTCCAATAAATCTTTTTATAATACCTGATGTAGTAATTGATACGATGTTACATTTAATAATTTTTAATACAATCGATATAATAAATACAAACGAGTACTGAGCCATTATAAACTACTTGGATGAGACAAATTGTGAGTGTATATATGCTAATGATGCAAATGGGTTAAACTGTTTATGAAGGATATTTGATTGCTCTACGGGTGGAGTAATATGTGAATTAAGTCCCTTCTCAGTGCCCTTGGGTCGCGTACGATTCTTCACGCGCCTTCCCACGTGCTGGGAGCACATTGACTTTAGAACGCATGATTTATCCGAGGCAATCGGTAAGAACGGTGAATCTTACTGATGCCTAGACTAATACGGCTCTCGTGCGCTTGTGAAACAGCGATTCATCGCTGTTTTCAACCTCTGTTTGTTATTATTCTTCTATGAAATATGTATGCGCGTTGATTAGTTCTGTATAAAAAGATTTAGATTTTAATAGGCGCGGTTTAAGTAAAGGCGTCGAGTGTAATTAATTTAATCAAATTAAAAAGAACCTAGTTTCTCTTCGTTCAATGTTCAGAGGCGGTATCTAATTTACACGATTAACCAGATTTCGAAGCCGGGCCGTAACTAACGATCATTTTCTAAAGTTGTACCGGACAACCGGGGAAACCGATTCGATAAGCCGAACACGACTGATCGACGTACTCAGACGAAAGATTTAACGTGGCTCGATCCCGGTCTTTCCGGTTTTTCTCACCGTAGACGCAATGAAACTACGGTAAAAGCAGCTGGAACGTAGGTAATTAATATTCGGAATCTGAACGTGGAAACGGCGCCGCGCCGGTTCCTACCCAGCAGATAAACGTTCGAAGTTCGAAGGCGAATGCTTTCACTGTGTATGCCCGTCGCTGGTATTAGGCACGCTGGGAATCCGCATAACGGAGAAGGCATTGTTACACGTTCCTATCAAGTGTAACGATGCTGTTTCGTCTAGTTAATGCCGAGAGAGTCCAGCCGCGAACAAGGTGTCCGAAAAAATGAGCCACTTTTCCTCTTCATTCGGTCCCGTTCCGTATCGTGATTTCAGCTTCATCAGTTTTTAGTTTCGAATAGCTTACCTGATCGTCACAACCAGACTGCGTACTTCAAAACATTTGTCGTATGAGTAAAACAAATTCAATATCATTTAAGGATGTATTGGCTATACAGTCAATCCCAAAAGTTGTATGTACTTTAGAAACGCATTTTTTAAAAAGAAATCAGACGTCGGAAGAAGATTGCTAATA
>NW_017147019.1:1434829-1462614 GCF_001652005.2 Ceratina calcarata
AATCCAAATAAAAATATGAGTTGTCCAGTCTCTATATTCGATGAAATCTGGAGAATCATGAAATCAATTTAAACTTGCAGGACAATAGAGCAAAAGTACCTAAATAGAGAATTCTATTTCTGCAACCGAATGATTTTTATTGAACGATCGAAGTAACTCTACTGTCAACGCGCGAGAAGCGTTAAAGAAGAAATACGAGCATTGAAACGCGGATAGGCCGAGAACGAGGGCGTCTGTTTAACGGCCCAATTTCATTTCAAATGTATATCATTTTACGTGTCGGTGGATTTGGGTCGTAGAACTACATTGCGAACGGTTAATGGCATTGCGTAACGTAGCAAGATAACTGATTCGATAAAAATGGGTTGTATCATCGACGGTGGGAACCTGGGAACATACGTCGGGTCTCCTCGAGAACGCGAACCTCGCGCTCCATCACGCATTTTTTCTTTCCTAGCTCCTTTCCCGTGCCAGAATCGTATTTCTCCCTCGCTGAAACAATCGACAAATGGTGTCTAACTAAATAACCGAGGCCTCTGTCTTCGTTAAAGACTCCACTCGACGTGAAACAATGCTTCGCGTGCGATTGTTTTCCACGAGCGATGAATACGCTTCGCAAGGCGCGCAAGGTGATCCGATATCGACGATTCAAGCTGATTATAGCCTCGGTTTAGAGTAGACGGGGAACGATGGAGCAATTCATTCTCGGCCCTCGGACTCGCGGTCGTAACCGCGGCGCGAATGTGTCGTAACAGCGACCTAACGGCAAGGGAAGGGAAGGGAAAAGGAAGGAAGGTGAGTGGGTTTCGTTTATACATATGCCCCCGGATCGGAGTTACCAATGCATTTCAAGACTGCGAGCCGATCGTTCCTCGGCGACGCTCTGAATTCTAGATTTCTATCGGTTTTCATTCAAACCCGAATCGGATCTATATTTAGCAACCAGAAAGATACACCGACGCTCCATCGGCTATATCGAGAATTCACTACTAGGCCAGGTAATTTGTAGGAAAACAAGATGCGCCGACTTCTGATATTCATCGGTAGGGATATAACAATTGCAGTCGGTACGCAGTAAAAATCGTGGAATATTGTTTACCTCGAACAAGAGGTGCGGGCATCACGAAAAGTAGAAAGTGAAATATTCAATCTACAATTTACATGCCGTTAACGATCGTTTATCACGATCGTAGATAGCCAGCCAGGGATTCCATTGGCGTCCGTTTCACTGAATCGTACCGACGAAAATGGTAATTCTTATCGCGAGACGTCGCCGCCTAAAGGGCACTGAATTATGCAAATTTCCGGGAGTGTCGCTGTCGTGGATCCACAGAAAAAAGGAGGAAATACAAAAAACCGGGACGCAGCCTCCATCTGGGATTCGATTACGTGTCGCGGTCGAAGTACAAGCCGCGGGTACAAGAAAAGTTGAAAAAGAGTCCGTTACGAGGCTGAGTTATTTAACGATACCGCGACGAGTATAATTGCTTATGGATGCGGACACGCCCTGGGAGAAAAATTTAACCGGGGAATGCGCTGAAGTAACCACCGTCCTTGACCGTACTTGACGGAAACGGCATTCAACCTTCCGATACCTTCTTCTCCACTCCACTCGCTCAAGATGGAATTCTACCGCGAGACGATTGATGTTCCAGCCCATTCGAAAACTTTTACTCCGAAAAAAGATTAAAAAAAAGCTTGGATAAAGAATATCGTGGATATCAAGAATTACATACCGGAAAAATGAAAACAAGACTAATGAATCTCCGAACGAACTAGCAACTAGCCGATCGGTGAACAGTTAAGATAAAAAAACAGATACCGATCTAATACCACACCTCATCAACGAATCGGCATTCGAGGATAGGCATGCGATATCGGAATGAATAATGAAGTCATTTAGGCTAGATCTATTACGGCCTCCGTCCTGCCTCTTCCACCCTTGAAAACATTTTCCACCTTTCTGCGGTGCAGAAACGCGAAACGAAACGTGATTACAATTCGCGTAATGCAGGCAAATTACCGCGGAATATTATCCGGCTGATTTGGAAGCATGTACGCGCGATAGGAACGGGCTCGCAGCCGCGAGGTCTAAATGACACGGGAAAGGGACGGAAAGTCTTGCATTCTCGCGTTTTCTTCTCGAGCGCATACTTGAGCGAGCGAGCGAGCACGCGCGCGCGCAAGGTAATCGCGTCTCTTCACATACCACAGAGCAAATTCTCGATGTCTTGTGATCGGCTCGATAAAGTCCGATTCCATAAAAGTAACGCGTTAAAACTAATCGCTCGACTTTAACCATCGTCGTACGAATACTATATCAATGTAGAAGAGCTCGAAAAATCCGTCCCATGCCTAATAGGACTCGATTCGGTTTACAAAATCGCTTATGGTATTTCCTTTCTTTGCGCGACAGTTTGTTAACATAATGCGTCGCCTGGTTGCATGATTAGAACCGCGAAAAACGGGAAGAATTTACATCGTCGTTAATGTAACTTCCCCTGTGAGAAGATGGTTTATAAGTAACATCGTAAAACCGACGTCTTTCCGATTTATCATGGCACGAGCAACAAACGCTTTGCTCGCATTCTCTTTATTCGCCAGTGCGTGGAATATCTCGTGGCGAAGGTTGTTCACCCTTCTCGAGGGACTAAAATCTCTTCCCGATACTGCAAGCTACGTAATGATGTGCCTTTGATAATGAGCAGTCGGAAAGAAAGTATCTTTGTAGAATTTTGTCGATATGTATGTCGCGTTTGAGCATTTGACTTTCCAATTACTGATGAATATTTAAATTCTGTGATAAGATAGCACGTTGAATATTTCACACGGTGAATTACCTCATGTTCTGGAAATATTTACATAGCCATTTTAAAATATACCAGCAAAGTGTAATCGTTATCTTTGTAACAAACACCTAAATAATTAGGATAGGTTTGAAACACTTTATCACCTAGTAAAGTGTCCACTATCTTAAAAGGTCTAACGAACTCGTACGAAAATATACTTACAACAAGTTTTACCGTGTTAACTCTAACGAGAGCTGTTAAAGAACTCATAAAAATAGGCCAAATTAGATCAAGGTAATAAGCCATACTTGTTAAAAGTAACACTTTTCAAATTAACGTATCGCTGTTTTATTTAGGTAAAAATAGACTTCACAAAGAGGATCATAAAAATTCCTAATCTAGAATGCGTTAAATTACTGAATACAATAGCCCGGAGGTACCTGTCGAACTACTTGACACCGGTCGAGGGTCGAAATACGATTAGGAGTGGTCAGGTTGGAAGTTTTCAAGAAAATAACTGGACGGAGAGACACGACGAGTAAACGCCTGTTGAAAGTAAACATAACATGGATGTATAGTGGTGCGAGGATTGAAAAAGTGGAAAGAAAGTTGCCAATGCGCCTCGCATACCTACTGATCCGCCTGTTGCGAACAAGTTTCGCAGTGAATGGACCGAGCGAATGAACTTTTCACTTACTTGCATCCACAGCCACAATTAATTCCAGTTAATCGAAACTCCTTTTTTCATGTCTATTTCGGATAGACACACGTGTATAAATGATTAATAATCTAATGTATAGTGAGATTATTAAGAATGTTATTGAATCTTATTCGACATGAACGTATCTTCGTGGATTATAATTATATATCAGATTAGTTATTGGACACGGACGTTATCAGAAAGATTAGTAGATAATTACCAAGCATTCTGCACCGGCTTTCTAAATTGAATGCATACCGAAATTACAATGACTAAGTTGGTTTTGAAAAAAGATTTGATCATTCTCTGCTTTACTTCGTCACATGAAGCGATTTATCATTCATCGAGGATACTTTTCAAAAATCAATCGTGTGATCGCCGGAAGATGTACAGCACTGGTTCAGCGCGTATGCATTCTTTTTTCTCAAGATATTGAAGGTTGCTCGATGCAATATCGATGCACGCGGACTACGGTAAATATTTGCAATTTATGTCACGGCGATCGTAATGGTGAACTACGTAGGTATTTCGTAGGCGTGAATTGCAGGTGATTGCCTGTACTCACGGTGCCATCGACATCTTCCTTTTCAATGCTTCACGCATTTTGTAAAGAATTAGAATTCACACGTATCTCACACATTTTTATATGTATACATCGATTATTCTTGATTATAAATACTATCCCTAATCGAAATGTAATAAAAAAGTTGTATCTTATGTTGTAGACAATTTATGTTTATTCAGAAGAATGTAGTAAATGTATTCAGTAGTGAAGAAATCGCTACTTGCGAAATAACTCGCGTAGTTTCATCTGAACATCAACTATCTCGGACTGATAAGAAATTACGCGCGATTAAAGACAATTTAATGTGATTGTGACTTCGTCAGGAAGAACAAAAATCGAGAATGTTATCCGATAAGTGATGAACAATGCATGTGATACAACCGTCTGAAGACGTCATAAGGTGATAAAATACCGAAAAAAGATTCACTGCTCTTCCTCCATAATCGTTAATTTTAATACTATTTAGTATTTCTTATAAATAGAAATGTAAGATTTTCATAAGAAATACATCAAAACAATGGAAAGGTAATCATTGAAAAAATGAGTGAATAAAAAAGTTCCATAACAATGAATCACTACGATTGATCTGTACGTGGCAACGATAACGTAGTAAAAATCATTCTTTATTAAACTGTGTGTATGTATACGCGTGAAAAAACGTGCGTTGAGTGACACAAAATATTATTAGCGTCGTTAATGTCCACGAAGTTGACGTCGCGTTGCAATCATGCGCTATATTTTCATCGTGACGTTCAAAGTGACATTTGCATAAAAATGTATCCTAAGCACGGCGAGAGACAGACAAGATGAACACGATATTGTTTACCGTACGATTGCATAGTCCCAGTTTGCGTTACGATTAAATCCCAGCGGAAATAGAACGAAAATGCATTCAATTATTCTTTGGAGACTTGTATCATCGAACACACCGACGAAGTATCCCTTCCTTGTAAAAATGCGTTCGCGAGTCGGATTCGCACGACTCGTGTCTCACTTACAGACCGCATCTTATTGGCAGCAGGATTTTTTTTATTGAACTCCTTTACTGTGACTAGTACTATGTACGTGAAGTATATAGGTATGAATGCTCGTGCGTTGATTATCATCGGGGACGTGTGTGTGTTATATGTACACTGTACACAGCAACAGGTGCGATCACAACAGACGATTCTCCACGGGGAGAAATCCACGTCGGTGCACTCGGTACAATGACTCCAGTCAAGAAATCATTTCCATAAATACCTTGACAGCAGCGTTTCACCCGAGCCCGCTGGATCCCTGTTCCGCGGCTCGGGATCCGTACGGAACGCAGGTCGGCGTAAGCGAAAACGACAAAAATCACACCTCACGCGGACGCGAACGAAAATCCTTCCACGATCCTCGGTTACTTACCTATTTACACAAAATTTTTCACAATACGCGCACACCGAAACAGTAAGCGATAGAGGAGGAGAAGGAGAAGTAACTTTTCGACCAGAGAGCTAGAGCGCCGATCATGCTCGACTGAAAATACCTGAGCGACTACCTGATTGCTCTTTGCCCGTTCCTTTCTTACCATACCTGTTTTGCCCAGATGCATTCCTGACACGGACTCTCCCATTGGTGGGATCTTACCTGTTGAATATGGCGCTTAGATCTAACGGAATCAGATACTTTCGACATTTTAAAGTTCAGGTTCAGGCTTGTTAACAATTGCAGAAATTCTATGCGTTCCCAATCGATCGGCAGTATTGAGTAAATTTCTTTTCCCATTATTGATCTCAGCATTTTTTACTGTTTATGTGTTTGCGTATGCTTACATGGCAAATGGCAATGTGAAATAAAAATGAACCAGTGTTGCCAAGGTAATAAAAGAAAAGAATTTTATTATCACACTTTAGTTAGTTATATATTCGATATTATTACCATTACATGTATACACTATGTTTAACTCAATTATGAATACTTATCCTACATTTAAATTATTGGTCATTTTCATAATCTTTTGGATCCTTACGGTGAAGTTTGTGGTTTGTTTCAGTTGCCCATGCCTGTGCCATATAAGTACCCATGAAGACTGTCGAAGAAAATCAGGCAGTTTAATAAATAGAAATGTTATTAACCTTAATTTTAATAAGTAGAAATGAAAATACTCACAGGGTGCAGCTCGTAGGAAGCCTGATCTCATGCGTTTTACCCATCTACCTGAACCATCAAGTAAACCAGCAAAAGCCCTTTGTTCATAAGGGCTAAGACGAAAGTATGTGATGCCTGTGACTTTTGCAAGGTTTCCAAAATGCAAACCCATTTTAACTCACTTCTGAAAGAAAAATCATATCCATGTTATATTTCTTAGATGTAACCTAGATACTGTACAAATAATGCTAAGAAAGAACTTTGCCAGACTAAATATACACAGGTTATTGCAATTTTATTGAATGAAATTGTAGAAGGAACTATGGATCGAATTTCTCGAATTTCTTAAGTACCTAAATATTTAAGACAATTTTATTGATATTGCAAAACTTACGTAATTAGGATTGACCAAGATTCTAGTCTAAAAAACGTGCCGTGTATGAAGCAGTTTGAAGGGACCCGATGACACCAGATGATACTGCACTAGCAGTAGCACGAAACGAATCGATGGAGCTAGCCAATATACAATAATATACATATATATATAGATTACAAAAATTTATAGGACTCTTATATTTATTTATACCATGAGCGAGGTAAATATTTTTAATTTTCTAAATGATTGTTTATATTTAATATAATTATTTTGCATGTACGTAATACAATTTGAATACAGAAGATTTTATTATGAGTTGTATTGATAGTTATAAAAGTTAACAACTATTTCGATTACGTATAGCAATGAAATTTGTTACAAGCTCGTAGGGAATTTTTGTTGTCGTCACTCACCTTTTATTGCGTATAGGCTCCAATTTACGTTCATACTTGTACTTGAACATAATAATTTGTTATCTCCATTTTCTGCGTGAGCCTTGAAAAGCGTTTATAATACCGATATCTTTGTTTACGTGTCCACGGCATGAATAACTTAATAAATAGAAAAGTACTGATCGATGCAAGGTGGCACTACTGTTGCATGTTAATGAAGTAAGTGTCACGGGTGGGGAGGTGTGCGAAGTAAGGATTGGGAATTGGACAGTTGCTCGTGTGCGAGGCTCTGCGTGATATTGTGGATGTTGTGCACTGTGTGTTTTGTGGCTATCGCGAACATTGTCAACTACTTCCCACGAGGTATACAAATGCAGTTCGCGAAAATGATTTATCGTGGCACGTTCCCAAGTAAATTCTCGTTATCGGTGGCTGAGTAACGGTGCTAGACCCTGACGCGAGGTCCTCACCCGCGTTAGGTGCGTCGTGGACCACCTATCCGCGTCCAAGCTGTGCCGAGTACCCAAGTCATGATATCGAGGTTCGACGGGAGCTTCGGTTGTGACGGTTTTTTCGGGACTTATAATTGCTACCAAAATATGGCTTGTGATCGTGGTGATTCGGACTTCGAGTTCGCCACACCGCCAGAGGCGCCGGTCTTCGAACCGAGTATCGAGGAGTTTCACGACCCCCTCGCTTATATCGCGAAAATACGACCGATCGCGGAAAAGTCTGGGATTTGTAAGATCAAACCGCCGCCAGTGAGTAAAATCTTTCGCTATCTCGATTACATCAATCCTTCTCTTTCCCGTCTCCCCGATTTCTCTTTCCTTCCCGTTATCATAGAGTAGACTGGGTAGACGCTGTGTATACTGTTCATGGTTTTCGTCGTTTGAAAGTAAGACGATCCCACGGATCGGATGGATTTATACTTCTTTTTTGTGATCGGACGAACGTGTGCACGGAGATATGCAGGCACGACCTCGTTTACGAACTGTGACGCTTCCGCACGGACATCGCAACCGTGACATCACAAAATAAATGAGTTCCAACGTAACACGTACTTTAGAACAAAAATGAACTGGACAAGAAAATCAATTTCTCGTGACAACGTGTCTTCATGAAAGTACTAATGAGCTCCTTATTTTCCGTGGCCGCGTTAAAGCTGTTGAGTCTGGTAAAACCCGCGACGTCTCTTGTCGACACGGCTCGAAAGATAATACGATCGAAAGGGAATAAACCAGTACTATGCCTAATCTCAAAGGATTTCGATTTTGTACGACAATTGCGCATTACAGTTTTGTTCATTTCTCGAGTGGGTCGACATCTTTCCCACGGGACAGTTACAGTTGGAAATTATAGGATTCTTAGAAAATAAAGAACTTTGAAACACGAAATGCATTAGGTACGGTTTCATTGCGACATTTAATATCGTTATATGTAGCTAGAAGGTACGCTGTGTAAAATGGCCGAGACAATCGAAACAATGTCACCTTAGGAAAATGTCTCAAAATTAAATTCGTAACATAGAGAAATTATGACATAGAGAATCTGGTCAAATAATTATCGCCAATTTATAGATAATGCTCATCCTGAGGAGTATAGGACATCAAACGTATAATCGATGCGGTAATGGTTCGATGTGTACCTAGAAGTTTCCGTTTTATCTAAAAATATAAATACGATCGTAGATTTTTGTATAAATAAATATCCTTCGTTTTACATAGCGTTATATGGCAAAGTTTGTGGGAATCTTTATACACCTTCATTTATCTATTATACGTAGGAACTGGACATAATCGTTCTTTCACTTTGAATTTTACGTGATGGAAAGTGCTAAGGATTTTGTTCGCGTGTTTATATAAAAAGAATACTCTCCTTTTATGCAATTACTTTTCTTATTTGATGTTTTGCAACTATTAGTTGCACCATTAGAATCGATTTGTGCCACCATTTTGTTTTCGCATGTATTAAGAAATATTTTACAATGTAAATTCTAATGTTTGTCTTCATTGTAAAAGTCGAAATAAGAGCAAAATGAATAATAGCAAATTGAATGTCGTAACGATGTTTATTTTTAATAAAGGATACGGCTAACATGCAAGGGAAGTGCACGTATTTGTGTATGAATTAAAATTTTCTTTTTTTGTCAAACGTAACTGCAGCAGACGATACGATATACACACCTCTTTATGATTGTAAACGTTCACCCTGAAAGCCACTTTCTTAGCTCATACGGAATTGATTTTCGTTCGAACAATACCAGCTAATTTTTTTTTGTACTATCAACTCTTTGATTCGCCTGATAATCTCATTCAAGAGTATTGATAGAATAAAACTGGTTGATCCGAGAAAATTTATATTTTGTAACGGGATGACGCCATTACGGAAATAACTATGGTCACGACATTAAATGGGCGTCATGTATGGAGAAAATCTTCGTGATATTTTATATATTCAACACGAATTTTTATCTTGCAATAATATACATCAGTTTAAGGACATCGCTTCATCATTCGTTTTACTGGTATAATGTGATGCGAAAAATACCATGTGATGCCAACGAAACCCTGTATCTCTTTGTATCCATACCTATTTCTTACATATTTCGTATTATGTTGTTTTTAAATAGTCGTTTAATCTCACAATGGTATTGCGTCACGGCAGAGATGAAGCTACCAAAGCATTTATCGATTATTTAGTTAGACGTATACATTTATATAGTAGTGGATCCATCAATAAACTCTTAATATTTCACTACGAAATTTGAATAAACGCAAGTCTATTTTTATTCTCTCTTTATTCTAATCGAATATCAATAGGAAAATTCCTAATTGTATTTCTGTTATCCGTACTCTACATACCCTCTCGATTCTGATTTTATTAAACTAATTGAGTCATCTGAAAACTTTTAAGTATTATCGCATAGACGACAGAATGTGAACTATGCTAAGTAAACAATACGTGTAATCCATGAACACATTTTTGTAATACTCATATTTGTAAAAATTTGGATTTATATCTGTCACTAAAACGTTATAAAGTAATGGATAAATTAAAGATTATTTCGATTTCGACAAACGAAAATACATACATAGAATATAATTAAAAATGTGTGCCGTTTTTTCTTTCATATGATTCAGTTTCTTATTCTTATGTTACTCATACGAGTTTAGGAATTATACTAAGATCTTATGTAATATTTACTAGTAACAATGCTCTAAACTATAGTAAAATGATCTTGAATTAACTTCTACGTTTCTCGTAAATTTTTTCAGAACTGGCAACCACCATTCGCAGTTGACGTTGACAAATTTAAGTTTGTCCCAAGAATACAAAGATTAAACGAACTGGAAGCAAAAACCAGAATAAAACTTAATTTCTTGGATCAGATTGCAAAGTTCTGGGAATTACAAGGTTCATCTTTAAAAATCCCTCTTGTTGAACGCAAAGCACTTGATTTATATTCCTTGCATAAGATAGTTACTGATGAAGGTTTGTTATTTTCATACTTAATCATATTAATGTGTTTCATATTCTACGACAATTTAAATATTTCGTATTGTTCCCAGGTGGAATAGACGTCGTGACGAGGGAAAGGAGGTGGGCAAAAATTGCTAACAAATTAGGCTACCCTTCGGGACGCAGTGTAGGAAGTATCTTAAAAAACCATTATGAACGTATTTTATATCCATTTGACGTATTTAAGCAAGGGAAAACACTGGCAAATATTGTACGTAATTTGTCATTTGGCGTTGTCATTTTTTCAAGATTAGTGCATTTATGTGACGCGTTATGTTTGATTACACAGAAAATGGAACCAGATTCGAACGTAAATGAGAAGAAGGATAAAGATTATAAACCTCATGGAATTATTTCGCGACAACAGATTAAACCTCCGACTGAAAAATTTTCACGTAGATCAAAGAGGTTCAATGGCCAGGAAGAAAAGCAGGAATCGCCCATTAAACAAGAAGATTGTAAGGAAGAATATGATTCCGATAGCGATTGTAAAGATGGAATCAAGAATAATGAGTGTGTCGATGACAAAGATAGTAAAGAACTTAAGAAATTACAATTTTATGGAGCTGGCCCAAAAATGGCCGGATTTAATACCAAAGAAGGAAAGAAATCTAACAAAACAAGGGGTATGAAACGTGTTTATGACATTGATCCAGTAAGTGCATACATCATATATCGTTTCATAACTAATTGTAGAAATTATTTTCTTCTAACATTGATACATTTTTATAGTTGGCAAAGTATATTTGTCACAACTGTAAGAGAGGTGATAATGAAGAGAGCATGCTGTTATGCGATGGATGCGACGATAGTTATCATACCTTTTGCCTCTTGCCACCGTTGACAGAAATACCGAAAGGTGATTGGAGATGTCCAAAGTGTGTCGCGGAAGAAGTTTCTAAACCAATGGAAGCATTTGGGTTTGAACAGGCACAAAGGGAATATACTCTTCAACAGTTCGGAGAAATGGCTGATCAGTTTAAAAGCGATTACTTTAATATGCCCGTACACGTATGTTGTCCTGTGTTGCTTTGTAATTCTGTAATGATAATTATCTCTATTCTGTAATGATAATTATCTAATGATATATAAATCTTTGTTTTTATAGATGGTACCAACATCATTAGTGAAACAAGAATTTTAGAAAATTGTCATCCTATAATAATAACTGAATCTTTTCGTCTTTTTTTATAGATGGTTCCAACATCATTAGTGGAAAAAGAATTTTGGCGAATAGTTTCGTCAATTGATGAGGACGTTACTGTCGAATATGGAGCAGATTTACATACGATGGATCATGGATCTGGATTTCCAACGAAAACTAGTGTCAATTTATTTACGTGTGATCAGGAATATGCTGAATCCTCGTGGAACTTAAACAATTTGCCGGTTCTGCGTGGAAGCGTGTTAGGTCACATCAATGCTGACATCAGTGGTATGAAAGTACCATGGATGTACGTTGGAATGTGTTTTGCAACATTTTGCTGGCACAACGAGGATCACTGGAGCTATTCTATTAATTATTTACATTGGGGAGAACCGAAAACGTGGTACGGCGTGCCAGGCTCGCGAGCAGAACAATTTGAACACTCGATGAAATCAGCAGCACCAGAACTGTTTCATAGTCAACCAGATTTACTTCATCAGTTGGTCACTATTATGAATCCTAACATTCTAACAAAGGAAGGTAATCACAAATTCCTTTTAATTACTATTTTATTAATTGGAAAATATTCTACTGTTGCCAATAACGTTTTGCATTTTATTATTAGGTGTTCCAGTATTTAGAACTGATCAACATGCTGGCGAATTCGTGGTCACATTTCCGAGAGCGTATCACGCAGGTTTTAATCAAGGATATAACTTCGCTGAAGCTGTGAATTTTGCTCCCGCTGATTGGGTATATTATCATTCTAAGTTTGCTGTCATTGAAATATTCTATATCCTTACGCTTATGGAATCCGTTCTGTATGTTCAATAGCTCAAACTTGGACGGGACTGTATCAGCCACTATTCGAATTTAAGACGTTTCTGCGTGTTTTCTCATGATGAACTGGTGTGTAAAATGTCATTGGATCCAGATGCACTTGACATAGGAATCGCAACAGCAACTTACCACGACATGCTCCAAATGGTAGACGATGAGAAAAAACTACGGAAAAATCTACTAGAATGGGTGAGTGACTTATTTACATATTGTTTGCATAACAGAATTAATGACGTAGACTTCTTCCTCGTGTGCAATGATTAATGATATTAATCTTATCTATGCTTTTTTTTCATTAATCCTTAGAAATATCCTAAAATTTATAATTGCCACTTACAAAATATTGAAATGCACAAATACTTAAATGAAAGCACTTTCTCGTATAGAAGAAATTATAATTCTAAATGCACAGCCTAATACATTTAGGTCAAGTAGTACAAGTATAGTATATGCCGAGGCATTCTCTCACTAATTCACACACGCAATGGCACACACTGGCGTCGGGTAACGCACACAATCGTAACCATGCGGGCACACGCGGTGAGAGATGTGTGCGCGGCTGATATTACCCGCTATTGGACGTAGCAGTAGAGTTCCATCGTCCACGTTATAATCCTCATTAATGTCTTCGTACATTTCGTTATTTTTGGTTAGCTTGCACTTTAGTTGTCATTAAAATAGTTTTTGTGCGATCGTTCTTTAAGTATCAACCTTGACTCGTTGCTACCTATTTGGTGCGTTTCTGATTGCGATTATATAACTTTATTGGTGAATAGAGGTTATGTTTTTGAAGTTTTTGCCATGATGCTAAACGGATTTTATATCTGTTCTGCTGAACCGAAAATTTTTATATGTTCTCTTTTCGACCCTTGATCAAACTCCATTAAAGTCAATTCAAAATAAATTATATGTTTACAAGAGATTTCTCTATTTGAAAATTTATTCCTTCACAGATGGATACATGTGTTTCATTGATATTCTCAATCTGCAATCTAATATTTCTTTTGAAATGTAAGAACAGTATAGTTCAACTACAAATAGTTTTTGTGATAAAGACCATGTTTTACAGGGTGTAACAGAAGCAGAAAGAGAAGCATTTGAACTTTTGCCAGATGATGAAAGACAGTGTGAAGCGTGCAAGACAACTTGTTTCTTGAGTGCAGTTACATGTTCATGTCAGAGTTCTCAGTTAGTTTGTTTGAGACATTTTACGGAACTTTGCGACTGTCCACCAGAGAAGCATACATTACGTTATCGTTACACGTTAGACGAATTACCAATTATGTTACAAAAATTAAAATTAAAGGCAGAGTCATTTGACTCATGGGTAACAAAAGTGAAGGAAGCAATGGATCCTGATAAGAAGAATGATAAAATTGAGTTAAATGAATTAAAAGAACTTTTAAATGAGGCAGAAAGTAAAAAGTTCCCAGAGAGTGAGTTACTTACAGCTTTGACAACTGCTGTGCAAGATGCAGAAAAGTGCGCAAGTGTTGCACAACAACTTTTGAATAACAAACAACGTACCAGGTATTGTGTTATTCTGTGATTTATGCTATCTGTGGTATCTGTGTCAAGCAAATAGAATTAACTCAAGACTTTACTACAGAACCAGGCAGTCTGTTGAAACTAAATACAAGCTTACGGTAGAGGAGTTAACTCTTTTCTACAAGGAAATAACAAATTTATGCTGTGAACTCAAGGAATCTGATGGTGTAAAATATATACTTGATCAAGTATTGCAGTTCCAAAAGGAAGCGGAGGAGCTAGAATCTAAGGACGAAGATTGTGACATTGAACAGCTAGAGAAATGTATTGATTTCGGAGATTCTATTTGCATTGAACTACCTCAACTTATACGTTTGAAACAGGTAAGTGCCCATGATGGTAATAAATTAAGTCAATCGTGACTTCGTAACGATCTCTAATTTCTTGTTTTATTATAGAAATTAATGCAGATACAATGGCTCGAAGAAGTGAAGTCTGTTCAGGAAGATCCAAAGTCCGTTCATCGTGAAGATTTAGCAAAATTGATCGAAAAGGGCATGACAATACCACCTCATTTGACTATAGAGAATACACTTTCGGAATTACAATCGTTAATGGTCGCAATCGACAATTGGGAAGAGAAAGCAAAACTATATCTTCATACGAAAAACAGACAAACTATTTCGTCTCTCGAAGAATTTATTCGTGAAGCTGACAATGTGGAAGCTTATTTACCGAGTTTAAGTGTTCTTCAAGAGACGCTGAATAAAGCAAAAAATTGGACAAAGACCGTGGAAGAGCTACAAGCAAGAGACAATTTCCCATATTACAATACGTTAGATGATCTAATTAAGAGAGGTAGAAATATTCCATTACACTTAGATGCTCTTCCAATCTTAGAATCTACCCTTTCGCAAGCAAAAACTTGGAAAGAAAGGACAGCAAGAACATTCCTAAGGAAGAATTCACATTACACTTTAATGGAAGCTTTGTCGCCACGAATTGGAGTTGGTATACAATCGTTGAAAGCTAAGAGAAGTAAGAGTGAAGATTCTGCAGGGCCTGTTTTCGTCTGTGATACAAGATTGGATGACACCAATAATTCGGCCACCATCGTCGCTGCGTTCAAATTAGCTGAACAACGCGAGATGGACGCAATGAGAAATTTAAGAGAAAGAAATTTAATGAAAACCGAAATAGATGATGCTAGGTATTGCGTGTGCCGTCGACCAAGGTTCGGGCTCATGCTCCAATGTGAGCTCTGTAAGGATTGGTTCCACAGTACGTAATATAGTTACATTATCATACATATATTAATCGAATTCAGCTATAAATAATTGAAATGAATCATAATTTTAGCAAATTGTGTACCTTTCCCAAAGACATCATATAAAGGAAAATCACCAATGTCGAGGGAAATTAAATTTTTGTGCCCGTGCTGTTTACGTTCACGTCGGCCACGATTAGAAACGATTCTAACGCTTTTAGTTAGCCTTCAGAAGATTCCAATTCGTTTATCAGAGGGTGAAGCGTTGCAATGTTTAACGGAGCGTGCAATGAATTGGCAGGTACGTCAATTGACATTAATAAATCAAGTGTTAATGTATCATGATGTACGTCATACACGTAGTTCATATGTTACATTGATTAGGATCGGGCCCGTCAGGCGTTAGCTACGGATGAAATTTCCACGGCACTGACAAAACTGTCAGTTCTATCACAGAAGTTGGTCGAAGCGGCAGCGAGGGAAAAGACAGAAAAAATTATTAGTAGTGAACTGAAAAAGGCAGCGAATAACCCTGAGTTACATCAAAGGGTTCAAGCAATTGCACCACTTAGCGGTGTCCATTCAGACGATAGTGCTCTCAGTACCGCAGTAAGTTCTGTTAAATCCGTTTACATATTGTATATATGAGAATAAAATATATTTAGATTGTTTACGATTGTATGACGTATATAATATATTTCAGGACGACGATGACGATGTTGTTACTGTAGATGATGATGAGCCAAGTTGTAGTACGTTCAACAGTAATGAACATGCATATTCTTTTAGTAAGATTTTAGCTTCTCGTAACGAAAATAGGTATGGATAGTAATTGTACATATGTATACGTATTCCTTTGCTTCCAGTATCAAAAATTCAACGTAAGTCGCTATCGAACGATGCTGCCGATATTGCGGTTGTACTTTCACAAACAGCGAGGCTACGTTTAGAAGAATTGATGATGGAAGGTGACTTACTAGAAGTTGCATTGGATGAAACACAGCACATATGGCGTATATTAAGTCATACAAATAATCCGAGTACGGTACGGAAATATGCATCGTACGAGGAAGTTCAGACAAACGTGAACCAAGACAATAAGGATGTAAAGAAGCGGGGAAGAAAGAGGAAATCTGAGGAGTTCGAACTAGCGAAGAAACTGGGAAGGCAAAAAATGGAAGAAAAACATTTAATTAAACGCAAGGGACTACAGAAGGAAAAAAAATCAGCTGGTTCTCCGGTGCCAATGAAGCGTGGTCCTCGCAAGGTAATTAAATTGAAATAGATTTGTAGGTGTTTTACTTTAAATTAAGTGTCATAAATGCAAATGTTATCTACGCATTCTAGATGAAACGCAAAGAGGGCGAGGAAATTTTGAAAAAAAGAGGCGGCAACAGAAAGAAAACTAAACAGGATACTTCGGACGAAGAAGAAGACTGCGCGGCTGTTAACTGCTTACATCCTAGTGGTAAGAGTGCATTTCTTCATAAGATCTTAACATTACTGTTTTGTCTCAATATTGTACATGCTTTTCTTGATCTCGTTTGTATATTAGGTAGAGAAGTTGATTGGGTACAATGTGATGGCGGTTGTGAAGGTTGGTTCCATATGCATTGCGTGGGATTGGACCGTACAGAGATTGCAGAGGAGGATGATTACATATGCAGTAATTGTAAAGAGGCGGAGCAAAATTCAACAGTGAGTAAATGTTTAAGAGCTTAAAATACTTGGAGTACACAATAACAGTAAATATGTTTATTATACATAGTAGCTTGGTAAATTATTATTCCCCTATTCTGTTTCGTTACTTATGAATTTAAATTGGAATATTAGCTGTTTCTCAATTCGATTTCAGTTATTTGTTTTAAGGCCTTTTATTTGCTAAGTAGTATGTTGTATCGTAGCTTTAGTGCAATATTTTTTTTCGATGTCTTTACTGTAGTCAAGAGCGCCAGATCCCCTAGCTGAATCATTAGGTCTGGATGCACTTCTTTCCCTTTCTCAATCTCAGGGATACCAGGGGACAGACAGTGAGGCAGACATTCAAGAGACAACATCCTTCGTCAGGACTTACTAGCCTACCTTCCCTTGTTAGCTCTGTACAAGGCTAGGACGCTTACTATTTTCAACTCAATTTCGACTGTGTACAACGCAGCCAAAATAATTAATGTTACCTACGATCACCATTCAGTCAGTTGGGTACTGCTGGTTAGCAAATGCTGTTTTATCACTGTTGCGAGCGGATATTAGAGATAAAGTATTATAATGCGATCCAATTGCAATATTGACGACGAATATTATTTTTATATTTGGATTGGATACGCTTCACAGAGCTATACATTTTTTGTATGTATTATGTATTATAATGTATCTTATTTTTCATTTTTCGATATAAAATAGAGGATTTTCAAGAATAGGATGTGTTACCCTAGTATAATACATTTACTTTTAGTTGTACGAAATTGATTTCGCACGTTGTTATTGACTTTCGAAGCTGATCTTCATGTAAAATGACAACTAACTGCGCATTAAACGCGAGACTTATAAATCATAATTTTGTCAGACGTATACTACTATGGGACAAGTATCGCGGATGAACCGAGATATACTTGATGATTCACACGGGACATAAAAAGATCTAAATTTGTACTTTGCATCTCATTGTAACTCTTATTTCTTATCTCTCGCTGCAAATGTCGAAAGAAAAGAAAATATTGGTTTTGCGAGACCAACGACTGTTACGTGACTAATGATATGTGTTAGCACTAATTATAATACAGTTCGTAATGTGAATGTGATGCTATTTACAACAGTGTTACACGGTGGGTTGTAAAAAAAAATTGGAGCTTTGACCTGACGATTTTGGATGATCTGTGACACGAGAGGCAACTTCCAGACGGTGGTAATATATGTAATAAAGAAATACATAAGTCAACTCAGAATACTTCTATTTCAAAGGAGATTCCGTCGGTTTTTGTATCGGCTTTTAATCGTATAGCGCAAGACGATTGCGTTTAAATAGTATATGTACAGATAGACTGAAATATTGTGTGTATTAAGATATAGAGTATAGACATTATACATATACCTATAAGAAAACTAGATCGGTAAATAGAAGTAAGTTGCAGTTTGTATAAAAGAAAGAAGTTGACATGCAGATACATAGCATATCTAAATCTGCCTTCCAAAAATAATTGATCCGGATTCATTGGATTTTGGACCAGAGTGTACAACTTACGTTATTTATACGAGTCATTTGATTTTCATTTCATTACATGTATTATCGTCGCGAGCATCTGTAAAATCATTTTGTACGATTATTAATATCAGTGAAGCATTTCTGAAGGGCCTACAAGCGTGTACATTTTATAACTTAAACTAATTTATGTTACCGTAGACTCACGAATAACTTTTACAATTTCCTTAATCACTTAACGTGAAAGAAACGGTTTTGGTTTTTCTTATGACGATATTACATTTTGTAATAATTAGCAGATTGATGAATGATACCTTGGTGTGCTTATGTTTTCATAAATTGAATGTTAGTACAAATTCACTTTTTAAACTTGTTAACTGTCTTACGCGTTAAACTTCTTCACTGAATGTTGTTAACATTTACATGATGTAATGTATTGATGTAGCGTAATTAAAAGCTTACGTATCATACACATTTCTTTATACATTAAAGTATTATAAAATCCCTAAATATTAGAGAGACGATACTTACATTAACGATAAGATATAATTCAGTAATAAATCATTTTATCAATGTTCTAAGCGTTATAAATATGGATCTCATTCTCGATGAAGCGAAACTGGAGAATAAGGAGGCAGGAATACGCGTGTTGTCATTGATGTAAACAATATATTACGGAATGTAATTTGTTTATTTAATGTTGACTCTGGTACAAAACCATGCTTCGCGTATTAGTTGATAATTATACGTGCTCTTTTTTAGTGTGATTATTGGTCTAAGTTTTTTTTACAAAGAACGATCCATTTTATTCTCGTATAAGTGTGTTATGTGTGTGCCTCTGTCTATCAATATTTTCTCCTTTTCTCAAATACGATATGCAAAGAATATCTGCATTATGTAAAGAAATAAAGCAAAAAGAAAACGTCTATCACGGGTTGTTCGATGAAAATGCGCGAATAACGCAAGAAATTTTGTATAATTAGGTTGTTAAATAAGACGAATATTGATCATTGAATTCCCATACGAGGTAAAACTATACGGATGTACGTTGCGTGTGGGACGATGTGACAAACAGTATGTTTTAGACATTTGCATATGGGAACATACATAATAAATCGTAGACACTGACATGACGAATGAATTCTGTTAACGAATTTTTGTCTTCTGTTAGGCCTCGTACTTTATAGGAAAAAAAAAACAAGAATAAGAAATATATTATACGATCATACGTACTTAACAGAATTCATTTAGAAAGTCAGTCATAGCGATAAAGAGATCCCTTGTACCATCCGCGATTAGTACGTTATGTGTCTCGTTTAAAACAGACTGTAGGTCAAAGAATCGATGAGACATTATGTGTACTATATAATATTTTTGTACAGAAACGGAAAGGGCTCGATAATCTATTTGATTATTGCTCTTAGATATGCGGGAGCGCAGTGAATTTCTAACGATAGTGTGTTTTCATGTTTCGTACGAATTTCGTTTGTTTTCTACCATAATGGAACATTGGCTGTATATGTATATTTTATACACAAGGTACTTAAAATCATTTTCTAATTAAGCAAAAAAAAAAGTAAAAAACAGTAAAGAAGAAAGGAACTGATAATAAATTCGTGTACTTCATAAAATAGTACACTATCATTAAAAATACATTGTGATTGATGTAGGAAAAAAGAGATTGGAACTGTACGTGATCGTCTTAGAACTAATTGCAAAATGGATATATTCGAACACTATACTTTACCATAAAAATACTACGTGGGATATTGATCATTCGTTGAACAAAACATGAAGGCAAGTGCCTACGCGTTTCCAGGAAGTTATACTAATTGTCATCATAATAATTCAATTCATTTCAACTCAATCACCTTGGTAACGAGCACAAATCTATATAGCGTCGTTTCTACCTTTTTTTCTCGCGACAAGAAATTTATTTAACGTGCACTCATAGTAGTGTTTTTAAAATTACTTCAGCTAATGCGAAAAATTGATTACTTACTTAAGTTTACGTCAGCCACAGCTGATGTTACAATTAGCGATAAGTGGCGCATATTTTATTTTCTCGACGGAAATTTACGGAAGACGGTATTATGCTTTGACCAAATAGTTTTCGTAAATTCATTTCTAATTAGATCTCATCAGTCCTTAGTTTTATCTCGAAGTACAGTTAATATTTATTCTGCTGTGTTCGTTAAAAAGGAAGGAATTTAAATTCTATTTTGTGATATGGTTGCATACCGTGGTAGTTTACTTTTGTCAATTAACATTCTACATTTATGTTTCTCGTGATTCTAAGATTAGATAATGTAGATACTTATTTAGTAATTGAATCGTCATCATTCTTTGGAACGATATAGTCGAAAGGCGTTACTTAATTTTCAATTTATTTGGGTATTAAACTCGATTGTTTCTTTTTATTTTCAGTTCTGTCGAATATATACAGAGCTATCTGTATAGAGCGTTACTGTCAAATCTGCTTTACTTATTCACCTCGCAAGAAAAAGAATCTTCTAATTATTTCACCAAAAATTTAGCCGGTAGAGAAGCATCGTCATATACTTCATGCCTATTGTCTACGTGCGAATCTTTTCTATTATCCTCCATACTTCGTTTGCGAAGGAAGGTTCCGATCAAATAAGCATTATCCCTTTTTATCGCCTTGTCTGTTATTACTTGTCTGTTATTGTGTGAAACGTGGATATATCGTTTATTTCCTTCATACACGATGATTTTAGACAGGAATATTTATGAAACAGTGAATGTAACTTAGGGCTAAGTAGTATTAAAGTAGACTTTATTTGTAACGTTATATCACTTTGATTTCCGATAAAATATATCAAATGTATATGTGTACATGTACATTCAATACTACAAATTGTTCTTCTTCATCAAGTAGCTTAGACGAGTGAGAAATAAACATTTTTAGAATTCGCCATCGAATAATGAATCGGCGCATCCGAAAGAAAAAAATTCTGGGGAAAGACCGTCGCAGGTTCATCCTACGTGATGTAACATTATTTAAAAGGGTCGATGTCCGTGGAAGCGTATTCGTGTAACTGGTGGGAGAGATAGAATGTCAATAAAGAGTGGCGGAACATGAAAGCTGGGGGAGATGTGAATTTCTCATTCATATGACACGCAGCGGGGAGGTTGAGCACGCCGGGTCCAAAGAAGATATATGTGTTTTAGTAGGGACAGAGCTTTCAGCGAAAGTAATATTCTAGGCATTTAGAGGAATTATGCAGAACGCGAATATGACATCCAACCGAAAATTAAATAGGGAAAGGTTTCTCATATTATTTTCCGCATAATTAATTTTGCATAGAACATCTATTTTTTTCGTTACAATGATTATTTTATTGTAATCTCTTCATGTGGCACTCGTTATTTTAAATATCCATGAATTATGCGAATAAAACGCGTTGGTATTTCGACCTTCTTAATTTAAATATCAAGTGTAAATGCGTTGCGAAATTGCGCATACCGCTTTGTCCATTCGTCCAGCGACGCATTTCAATATCAAATCGAGCGTGGAAACAGACTCCGCGTCGCATCAACCTATTTAAGCGAGTGACTCAACCTGAACCTTTTTGCCTCAATAATGCATGTGTACACCCATCTCGTGGCTGCGTATGCAGAAAAAATGATTCACTAGCGTGGATTTCCGTGAAGCTTTACGCTCACGATTCATCAGTCTTCTCTTTGTCTTCTCGTACTTTAAACGCGGTTCTATCCGCAGCATTTCCATACTTTCGACGATTAATCATACGCGCGTTAGACTTTATAATGATATTTTAATTCGCATGGAAAACAAAATGATCCAAGGGTCAATCTGTACGCGATCAACCGATCGGACATTCCATTTTAATATCTCATTCTGCGTCGATGCGAGAAGGTGCAGAGTATAATCACTAGCTTTATCCGTGAGCGATAACGTTAATAGCGAAAACAGTGAGCAAGCTGCGTTTTAAGAAACATTGCATGGAAATAAAGATAGCGGCTGTTGAATATTTCGTCCCTCTTATTGATTGTTAGCATTTCGCGCGGCCTTGAGCAAAATTCAAATCCGTTGCTATGGGAGTTCGCGTGTATCTTTGATTGCATTTGAGATAGTCGGTTTTACTCAGTGGACTATACGATTTCCTGTACGCGGAAGTCTGCAATATTTCACTCTAAGAGTAAAGTTGTACAATTTTATGGCGCTCATATTTGAGTCACGTGCGCTGAAACAACTTTACTCGCATACAAACCGAGAACGTGAATCTAAGCTTTTAAATGAATGGATAGATCATTTTTTCGTTTTCAATTTTGATTTCATACATTTCGAGAATTTCGGGTGACAAGTAGAAGAGTTTTTTATGGTCTTCGGTTAAAGAAAGACCGAAAATGTGACGAATGAGATCATTCGCGGAGAAGATGCCTTTTGTCGGATTCAAGAGACGCTTCTTTGACAACTTCCGCCCTCAGGTCCTCGAAAGTGTAACGCTTTGAACGCGGATGGGAATAGTTCCAAGTAATAGACGCTTTTGTTCCCTCCGGTTCAACGTATTCCATCAAGTACAGCTAGAAATATCGAACACAAAAAATCTAACATTTTTTCAATAGATAGTTGTTAAACGATATGAAATAGAGTATAAGAAATACAGCGAAACGGTGTATGAAAAGTGTAGTTTAAGTTCATATTTACACTTGATATTTGAAATAAAAGTTTCAGCTAAGTGATTCTTTAAACTTGTGGTCTCGCACTAAAACTCTTTTGGAATCATTATTATAGTAACTCTGGTTGAAAGCAATAAAACGCGAAAAGGCGAGAGAAGAATCAACAAAGGATTGTTCGTGTACACAGATATAAATTGCAATCGTAATTTGGATTATAACTGTAAAGTCTTTTTCGTAGAAAAGCACGGACCTTTCCTAAGGTATCAGGACCACAGTGGTCCTCCGGCGAACAAGTTCGGGCGTTTCCGTGTCCGTTCGGCGACTGACGCGCGCTCCGTTTGGAGCACGGTGCCGTGACAGTGACAGTATTCGTTGCGACTTCGTAATAGTAGGACGTGTGTTCGCAGTGTCCCGACTGCTTGGTAACCGCGTCGTAACCAGGAACGCGTACGCGAGGTGCGAGAACGCCCCAGGTAACTGTTTCCGCAACTATCCGCGTGTACCGGGTGAAAATTGCCAACTCGCGTTGCGCGTATTCCTTTGTGTACCGCGTATACACCGGTTGCAACGGTTACGAGAGGACGAGGGAGGAAGGGCCACGCAGGGACCGCCGGAGAAAGGAAAGACGGAAGGATTATATATTCGAACAACATGGCCACTGCGATCGACGACCGGCAGGAGTTGCTGGAGCAATTTCGAGCGGTGAGTCCGTTTTGTCTCCATCCCCGATGATCCCAAAGAACCGCGTCGCGAGATGCGCGTTACTATGGTATTCCGTTCATGCTGCACGTATTACTACATACAACCCGGCTTCTTATCGATCGCCGGTTTTATCAGCATGCTCTCGTGGAACCCACCCTCGCAGGGCTACGCCGGGTGTCGCCGCCCTGCTGTCAGTTTATTCGTTTTTTACGCCATGCCTTTCAGCCAAATTTCGAATGCGGTGAACCGCTCTGTTTCCCTTAACCGGAAATACTACAAACAAATCATATCGCTATACGAATAATTTTTGTATAACGTATTAACGAGGAATGATTTCAATGCCTTTTTTTCTATTGTGCATGCAGGAATGAATCAGTGCAGCTGTATGTGACTCGTAACGAGGATGTGATTCACTCCTAGTGATTCGTTTAGAAAAAGAGCGTACGCGCTGCCTGGAGTGGACATTAAGTCGAACGTCAACAATTTTTTAAATCGATCGAGCACGTAATTACGACGCTCGATATCGAGTATCGTGACCCGGTCACTTTTCACTTATACTCCCTCGTTGTACGCAAGTGCATGCACGTGTAAGCACACTTTCCGTTCATACCGTGCTTACGTGCACATGTTTGCGCTGGATGCTCGTGTGCTTATTAAACAGATACGCGAAAACAGACTATTAACTGCTATATTCATTATCCGTCGTGTTAACAGTTCACGTTACGGGCATCGTATTTATTTACATACTGTCTCGTACTGGTAGTACAATGCCTGAATTCATGAGACAAAGTATCAAGGTATTTTCTTTTTTTCTCTCTTGTATTTCAAAATACTCACTTATACATACTACATATTATAATTACATAAACTAAATAAATACTAATATTATAATTAAATTATAATAATAGTAAATACAAATACTATATTATTGACCTCGATTAAAATAACGTTAATTCGTTAATTTTTGTCAATAAGGATGAAGTACAGACACTTTCTTTGGTCTGCTGTAGAAATCGTCTTACTTTATCACGCAATCGCGTGATCATTTCACAAGAATTTACGTCGGATTTACTTTCCTAACGGAACCGACCGTTCAGCCTTTAATTTCCCCTGATAAATGTCTCGAAAATTCCTCGATACCGTTATGCCCATACCGGGAGAAGCGTCTCGACTTCTCGTGTCGCTGCACTCTCGCGTATACGAAAGGTAGACATGCGACCGTGATCGCACGTGCTCGAGTACAGATACTACTTACGGTCACCCTAATTTACTGCTGCTGTTACATCGTTCACCAAGCCTATTCACGGTTTTTCGATTGGTTCCGTGAGCTGGTTTTATACCTCGTTGCCAACTCGTTCTTCCTTGTTTCCTACGAGTTCACTTTTCACGGTTGATTAGCTGAGCGCATAGTCTCGTTTCGATCGAGGCTTTTTATGCACTTTTACTACCTTCGCAGATCAACTCGTTCCTGCGAATTTATAATATAAAAGTGGGACGTAAACACCTGTATTTATTTCTCTTTTCTTTATACAAGCACGTGTTCATTTATTGGAATTTAAGGCTCTAGGTCAATACGTTATCCTGTTATAATTATATACTTAAATTGTCGATATTTAACCACTAGCTAACTTTGCTTCTAATATTGAAAACCATTATATCTCATTATTCCTGCACTACGACAAAATTAATTACAAAGCTGCACCCTATAGAATTTTTGCGAAGCAGCCTACGGGGCGATAAAAAAGGCATCGCACAGTTTGCGTTTTCACGCGTTTTCTATGGTCACCGTACTATCGATCGAATTTGCAATTTATGAGTCACGGTCGCGGGCGTTGTTTGGGTCGGCTTTCTCCTCAATTTATTCGTTTGTGTCGCGAACGTGGGGCACGGTGCGACGCGACGTTTTAAAGGGAGCAGGATACAATTATAAACCGTTGGAGCTTAGGAGCGAGATGAGAGAATCCCCTCGAAAACAATGACCTTGCTCAAGTACAAGGGAGATGGCGAAATTGCTCCCTTCCGCCGGCATTGTCGAGAAAGTATTCAATTATCTTATTGATCGTGTTACCGGTGCGAGAACGCAACCCCTTCCGCGACATCCTGCCAGTCGCAGTGTTGCAAAAATGTGCACGCGTACGTGAACACGTATCGAACGAAGGGCACGTTCCGAACTACCCTTTGCCACGATTACAATGGATGCTGTGGTGGATGCCGTTTTTACGTTTCATCGTAAGACCACGTGGCTTCATTATAAATGTTGTTAGGCTAATGAAAGATTTTTTACGATGATCTGCCATCTATTAAAACTTGTTTTATTATTTCATATTGGTTATAGATGACTCACGTTTACTAAAACATTTCACGTAGATGGAAGTCCTAGAGCAATTTCCGATAGAGCTCGTAAATACTGGAGTTGTTAACTTGCAGCGGGAGGGTTAATTCGTTTTCGGTCTGTCTGCCGGACGCCGACAGATCTAATAGAGGCTCCCTCCTATTTCCTGTACCGTCTCGGATTTACTTTTCGGCAGCGAAAATCGTTAGGAGAAGTAATCGAGGTGGGATTTCTATTTGCACTTGGTGGAGGGTACTCGAAAGGGAGTGTCGGTAGTCCTCGTGGTTCTAGGGTCCTAAAGCGATTACGGAGCACTATGCTTATCTGAACTTGAACCAAGTATTTCGTATAAAATTGCGCAGAACTCGTATAATTTTTAGTTGTCGATTAATTCTGTTGCTTTGGAGTTTAATAATAAAACATAACGGGAATAAAAGATTGTACTAAAAAATTTGGAAAAATTCGCTTCAGTCGGAGCGTAATAGGCGGAACTGCAGACAGATCAGATAACAACATCCTGGGGAACGATTTCGAATTGTCGAATCGCGTCGATTCAGCGCGGTCGTTCGCTCCGACGCACGAGGGGCGTCTCGTTCGTGACGCATCGGCTTTAAGCTCGGCAGCCGGCTTTTTTAGCGCATCTAAATCATCCCTCGAGTATGTAAATATGTGTCCCGGGATGGTGTTCGTGTCGGTGTGGATTACGGTCGCTACGCTGCGCAAGGGGTTGAGAGTCACCCTGTCAGAAACAATGTCGCAAAGAGTGTTCTCTCTCTTCTGAAAGGGGCTGCGATCTATGTACACAGTGTCTATGTATTTCTTCTCGCTCCGAGCGAGTTTCCAATTAAAAACTCCCGGAAATCTTACTCTCCTATTAAGAGAGCTTGTCTTGAACAAGCCGGAAATTGGGAACATTTCTATTTCAAAATTTTTATTAACTGGTCCCATGATATGTTCTCCAACTGGAACACTTTATCGTAGAATCGATACAAGTTTGAGACTGAATCAATCATGCAGTAAATACAAAGGTAAATCTTTTCCGCCCTTCTGATCTCTGAACGAGAAGTCTGGAGTAAGAGTCATTGAACGGATCGCGGAGTACTAGAGATGCATTCATGGATTAAACAGTCGAGCTGCGTTGGTAAAACGGTCTGGCGTAAATTGTAAATAAAGGAGCACGTGCTCAGTGCTCGTAACCCCCTGCCGCATTGGCACGTGTCGTTCTTTTCTTAACCAGACGTCGCACAGTTGGTCCTTCGCAGCGGAGCGAAAATAGACCATCGATGTTGGCCTTCTCGATATTAAACGGGCCCAACTTTCCTATCCTTCGGTGGGGAACTTTCAAAACAATCGTATTGGGGGTAACCCAAATTTCACGAGAACAAAGGAACGTCGCATATTCAGCTTTTAAAAGCTGCTGTACTCAAGGCAATCGGGCACCATTGTCTTAACTATGTCGTTTGGAACAGGTGATTTTAAATCGCGTACTCATTTGCATTGTATCCAGGGACGGATTAAAGGGTGGGAGGCTATAGCCTCGGGTTTCACATCTAAAGAGCCCCGCGAGCTCGAATAAGAAAATATCATAAATTAATTTGTAGTTTTTAATATATGGGGTAGGCCGGAAATCGCAGTACAATCGGGCAAAAAGAAGAAAATATTTTGGTATAATAATTGTTAATTTTTGATATA
>NW_017147019.1:1462996-1483939 GCF_001652005.2 Ceratina calcarata
AATATTGAAAAATGCTTCAAGTAAAAGTTGTAGATGATACTATTACCTATGAAAAATTTGAAATCACTATAATTCTAACTTTTTAATAGTAATAGGAATCTATAATAACAAATTCAATATGCTAGCATGTTTAAGTATATAGCCTATACATCCTTAAGTAAAGCAGCTTGATAAGTTCATGGATATTTATTAAGCACGGACAATCTCGGTTGTGGTAACGCGAAATTTGTTGTTGTACATACACACTTCATGCATCGGGTGTTTCTCAGGTAGCGTGAGATCGTGGCTTCGGACCAAAACAGTTTCATAGTTCTGCGAGCATGAAATTAATACAGTGATGCACTGTAATGTTCGTGAAAGAGGTGTTACGAGCTGTATTAAGAATACATTATCAAGCGGTCGACCGAAATTGTTGATTCCTTTGTATCGAAGTCCGTCGCTCGGTTCCCAAGCAGAGTTGAGTCACGTATCTGTTCAATCGTTGCATAATTATTATATTTCCAGTGATCTCGTTAGCAGTTTTCGCAGAGATTAATTAAATCGATGATTAATAACGCGTCTTATCTCGTTTGCTTCTGTCGTTTTTCATCATGCGAGATACTTTAATTGCATCGGCGCTCGGTCGAGGATGTCGCGTTGAAGTCACGATGATTAGAAGCGAGCCTCGGGAATCGGCCGAGATAAATCGCCCGTTGAACTCCTTTGTAACGGTGCCGTAATAAGTTGGGGGGGCAATTAATTGTCAGCTCGTTGCGTGTGCACCGGGTTCCTTGTTTCTTCCCGGTGAAACCACGGTGTGGGACACGGCACCAGCAAAAGCTCGTTCGCAGGCTAACAATGCGTTCTGTTCGAATTGTTGCTCAACGCTGCTGTTGTTATAATGGCGTGCAGCGGTTATTATGCAATTGCACGTCGCTGGAATAGCAAATGGTCCGCGATCGATCGAGATCATTGCGAAACACGCTTTCCTAGGTCAACTGGTGCATTACATTTTCCAGGCGCCGTTCTTGCGTTCATCGCGTTGAAAAAATTTGTACCTGGAGAATCAGTTGAGTATTTCTAAAAAAGTGAAGAAGAGCTTGATCAAATAAAGGATTGTATGTATAATGTTCGTGAATCATGGCTTCCGTGTCTGTTACGTAGGGTTCGTTAATGATAATTGCACTTCCTGAATGATACGCTATCAGTCGACCGACATGTGAGAGTCGAAATTTCTTTGAAGTGCTGTTCGAAGAACTATAAAATACTTTTTCATCTCCAATTAGTGTTGTTTCTTTATTTTCGATTTGGTTCTCGCATCACTGAAAATTCTTTAAGTTGAGAACCGCCGTTTTTTTTATTATCTTTCCTGTAGGAGAGGCACCGGAAGCGACGAGAACGTGTCGAACTGCGGGCGACGGAGTGGTTGAAGTTCAACAGCGAATTACTCGGGTCGTTCGTAATTCACGCTAAATAGCATGATAATTGTCGGCCTTGCGATTTCCATACAAATGGAGCGCGGCGAAGAACACGTTACTCGATACTCGACAACAGTGTAATTGTCCTCGCGCGTTTTACATGTACAGGTCAAGGTACGAGATCATGAACTGACCATCTTTAATCGATATAACATATCGTTTAACTATTTCAGCGTGTACTGTCTCAGATCGGCTATAAATATCTCAATACTCGGGCAACATGATTTTGATTTTAATCGTTCGTGCGAAATTCTCTTATACCTTTTAAACGTGAACGCGACGCTGCTAGTCGTTGCTCACAATCGTCCAACAGAGATTTCTCTCGTTTTGCATTCAGCGTAATTTTGCTGTGCACAATGTCGCTCCTGTTTCTGCGTGTGCAGCCGTGGAAAAATGCGGCCACAACCTGGCCCGGGAATTTCTCGTCTATGAATGTGCTCTTTATTACGAGAAAATATGTACACCAGACCTAATCTTTAAAGTGGATAAATAACCCTGCCGATTTTTCCCGTCGCCGCTCTCCCTTTGAGCCTTCGGTTTATATACGTGCTTCTTTCATCGAGCGTCTGGTAGATCATTAGACCGCGGGATTTTATGCAATTTAAAAAATGAAATCTAGATTTCTTTATATTGTCTATAGATACAAATCTTCTAATCTAAATGCATAAAATTTACATTCTAATAATAATCGCTAAGCATTGTCTCTGTTAATGGAGTACGATCAGTTTTCTAGATAAGAGAGAAGGAAGTTCTCCATTTAGGGTTATTATAGGGGCAGAGGATGATCAAGATCGTTCAATTATTAAATCTTTATTAAAATAACAATGAGTAATTTTCGATGTTTTATGTTATTTTTAAAAAAAACTGCTGTTTGTTATAGTGTCTCATGCTCTTTATATAAAATATGTATGATACTTTTAATTTGAAACGTTTCGAAGATGAAAATTGAGACACGAGATTATTAAAGTTCCTGAAATTTTCGTTTAGTTTGCATTTGACCCAAACTCCCAAAGACGATTATTTTAGAGCTAGATTATAGACGCGATCGCTCGTTACTAATTCCACTCGTGGAGGGGATCGAAATGTTCTTCCAGGCGCGTTTTTCTCACATGAATACAGGCAGATCGTACGCGTGCGTTCATAGTGCGTGGCGTGTACGTGCACGCGTCCTTTCCCGGTTCGGTTCCCACGCTTAGCTCCTTATTACGCCTGTATTTTTAATTAATCCTTCCTCCGACGAGGCTCCAGACTTCCAAGTACGGAGATAACGCCCCGACGAAACGAGCTTCCTTTAACGAAACGATATTTTTCCTGAATAAATCAATGGTTAATCGGCGCGTACTCGCAATTACGCGATCGATTAACGGCTCGAAACGCGACTAAATTGTCGCTCTAATGGAGATCGTAAAGAATAATTAATGTCGGTCGAAGATACGGATTCTCGTGTGGTTATATTCGATCAATGCGTCGATCATCGCAAGATAAATTCTCCGCTCGAGGCTCACCCACGCAAATATTTTGTATGGTTCGAACGTTGGGAATATCGTTTCGTCGCGTTCCCTTCGAAGAATACCAAATACACAGGAAACGTACGATAGGTGATTCATGTGAAGTCGTCTTGGCGAGCGTTTTTGGCGTTTAGAAACGTCTAGGTAGAAGCCATTGGTATGTGCAGTGAATTTTCGACGCTGTTTAAAAAGCGAATAAAAATGATTAAACTTGGAGATTAGAATCCTTGAATACATACTCATAACTTGTTCTTCTAATTCTGTTTGCATAAGAATTATTTCGTTTAGAATAGCTTGAAGTAAATGAAAGGAAATTAAAATTTTTTTCTATTATGCACGGTACCTAATGAGAATTATCTTTCTCTGTGCACGTTCCATCGTACGCATTGGAGCGGATATTCCCATCCTGCCGCGTTAGCTAGGACCTTCAAGATCAACACAAATTTCCTGCCGTACAAGCTTTCGCGGAACATGCTTGTATATGCAAACGATTTTGCGGCAAAGAGAAACAGACCGCTTGCTTTTGTTTCATCACACTAATTTAAACACATTATACCAGAGGTGGGGAATCTTTTTACTATTAGAGGCCACATGTAAATTAGGCAATAATAAAAGAGGCCACTATAATTTTTTATCAATGTTCAATTCAACTTGTATTAAAATTGTATGTGTTTCGCAAATGCTATCGAGGTACCTTAAAGTAGTGGGACATTTGCATTTGTTTCTTGATTGAAAGTACTTGAATGTATTAAAATATAAATAACATTTGAAACCGTAAAAGGAGGCCGCACAAGAAACGCACAGAGGCCGCACCTTCCCCACCTTTGCACTCTGCACTGTACGCTGCTATCGAAACAGCACCAAGATTTTAGTCATGTAAATCCCGTTCAGAGTAGAGTATGCGCACTTGTTTAAATGTCCTATGCATAATTCTACAAACGCTGTGGATATATTTTGCAACATAGTCTTTCTCGAATCGGTATTAGGAAATTAAAACATTTTTCTATTGCAAGAACTAAAATCTGTTATTTCAGATTTTTCTTTTTAACGAAAACGTAGTCAGGATGTTTTAATATTTGGAATCCACTCTTGCTACGACCATTAAAGTAATCGTGCAAGCCTTCCAGGTTGATAAGCCATCGGGCACTCTCCCTTATGGATACGTAAGGTATCTTAAAATTGATGAGTCAGTAAACGGATATACGTATCTTCTTACGTACCAGGTAGCCTTCGGCTGCCGAGGTTAATAAGTTTGGTCGAGTTACCGATCCACGAGGATGATAGAGTCTCGTGACACCGTGGTTCAGCCCGTCAATCGCTGCTCCGGTTTTGCGTTTCATTGTTGTGTTTGGTAATAACCGAAACTCGACGCTCGAAGGCCGATCCAGATAGAGACGTTACGAGTGTACGCTCGTGATTCACTGATTGGTAACTGGACTCGTAATTAAGCCGCGCTAATGAGATCACGTGAAATGAAGTTGTACCCGAGCTTCTTAATTGGTCGCTAAAAACATTTTCATCGATGGGAGAACGATTCTCGTACGATGATCAACTCGTTGATTTATTTTTGCGCAATTATTATGAAGTATCTTGCCTTCAGCTTTGCATATTTTTATTTTAACACTACAACTATTGACCTTTTTTCATACATGCGTTTCTCCATTTAGAACTAGTTATTTTGATTGATTAGGTAGTTCTAGTGTTAATGCGGTATTTGATTAAGAACGTAGATAGAATAATTTGATAAAATTTCTGAAGTCTACTGCAGTAATTTGAATAAACAACTCACTCAGCTATTTGTTGGGAGAAAATTCCTGCAATCGAGTGAATGATAAGGAACACTTTTCTATCGGCTGCACTCACGATACTCGAGTACGCTGTTACCCGTTTTGGTGGCAATGTGAGATTTTTAAAAATTCCAAAGCCGAGAGAGGACCACGTGTTTTTTTTTCCTCAAAACCGGCCGAGTTGTCGCGACGAAAATATCCTCACGGTGAAGATATGCCGCGGCCCGGCCCGGCCGGAATGTCCGCAAAACCGTTAATCCTCTCTCAGGCCGCGGTGTACGGTGCTCAATGTAAATTCCACTTGTGTGCCGGAGCTCGTCGCCACTTAATTAATCCACGAATCGGCAAACAATGGCGCAAAAAAAGTCTGAGTTTGTGGATTCCTGCGGGTCGTGTTCAGTCTCGAAAGAAACGCGAACGCGATAAATAATCAGACACGAACTATATCCTGGGAATTTCCTTAGCTCACCATCCGGTGGTTTTACCATTTCCTTGTGATAATTATCAAAGCTGCCAATGTCGAAAGGGGAAACATGGCACGATTTCGAATTTCTCGAATAGAAACCGCTCGTTTCTCAATGTGTATCGCCACTTTTCCCTTTATACCGTTTTCTCCTCTCATTGTCCGTAATGGACTTATCTAATTCAATTTTCGTAAATGGCAATACATCGTTCCCATACTGTTCCGATAAAACGGCGATCGTGTATCGCTTAAAGAGAGCTGAGAACTCGTCACCTGAGTCAACAGCGCGCAGATGCGCTCTAGCTTTTACACAAAACAATTCTATGGCTGAATTTGGTAGGCAGAACGGGGCGTAGATTTAAACTATCTTGTAAGGGCACACGTATGTACATATACGATGATAGGAAAACAGGGTGCAGTGGGTGACCACAGGAAACGAGATCCGTCGAGAGAGTCGTTTCTGCATCTCGTCACTACTTTCGGATCACCATATCAGCACAACACTGACTCTTTGTGGTTTCAGAATACGCGTTATAGTAAACGTGCTGATAAATTGTCTCGCACGCACGTCTCTCCATGATACAATAACAGCCTCTATCAAGTCATTATCATGGACCTATTCCTTATCATTTTTAAATCTGATGTAAGCACTTGAAAGTGAGTCAGGATTTTTGATATATCAGTAAACGATTTGTCCATCGAATTTTAACAGCTACAGTTTTAGTTTAAAAGGCAAAACGATGTTTCTTGCTCGTTCATTCGCGTGATTAACACTTTTTATCGTGAATGAAAACGTAAGATCATCGGAATGACACATGCCTAGCCGGAAAGCTGAGATTGATAGCAATAAAAATCGTGTTGTTAAATTATGAAAACGAGAAGCGTTATCTGGATACTTTTGCGCCAGTCCTGGTAACGTGAATCATTCTGAGATGATCGCACTCTCGACCTATCGACCGTTAATTATATACGCTCTTACTCTGTAGACTGACTCATTTATTTTAATTCACGCCATCGATTCGACTTACTCCGTTTCTTATTTTTAACTCGCAAAAAAGCGGACCACTTTAGATGATTTATAGGTAAAAATGTTGATTATACATCTTTTACGTTTGTCCTATAACTCTTGTAGTTTATCACGTTTACGAATTCTAATCGCATTCACGATAAAAATGCATACGTGTAATAACACGCAGGTGCATGTGCTGTAATTAGGAATTCCGATTCCGGGAAGGGTGAGAATCGTAAATGGTAATTATGTACGCGGAAGAGTGGACGACGATTCAGTA
Organism: Ceratina calcarata; assembly: GCF_001652005.2. Classification (NCBI taxonomy): domain Eukaryota; kingdom Metazoa; phylum Arthropoda; class Insecta; order Hymenoptera; family Apidae; genus Ceratina; species Ceratina calcarata. The sequence goes on from NW_017147019.1 coordinate 1,469,501, forward strand.
ATTTCATGGAAATTTTCTCCGTAAGAATTATTCATCGAAATATTGAAAATACCTTGAACTTCCCGTCGACTCATCATCTGGACATTAAAAGACCACAACCTTCACCCCATTAGCCATTTTGACTCATAAACTGCCTTTAGTTAATTACCATCTGGCCGATGATCCACAAGTTAACGCGCTCCATTAAGTACTTGCATTTTCTTTTACACTTCAAGAAAAAGGATTTACTGTACTTATTTTGATGTCCTGAAGTCGTAGCTTTAATGTGTTTGCTCAGCTCCCATTTAATTACACGGTAGATTATTATGCTTTCAACAATATTCCTGGACGTTCTCAGAGCCAGGCTTTCCAGCCTCGTCAGCCCGTCCGCGGTGTCGCAAGCGGAAAGTGCTTCTGAATCGAGCAGCGTTAAATTACCTGCAGCTTCGTGAAACCTCGATGAAATTATTATCCGATGTCACCGGTCCCGATTGCGTAAAACGTTGCTACATTAATTGCAGTAATTAACCTTTTAGATGCGAATCTAACGTTCTTAAATTACCTTCACCTTTCATTTATTAACTTCTACTTTTTCCTATATATATTTCGTTATCCATAATTACACCGTTTTATGCATTATTCGACATGTGCAAAAATGATAGAAATTTTTATCTAAAACATTTTATTCTGTATAAAAAAACTGCAGTACTATATTGAACCACTATTTATATAAATATTTTGTATACTGACATCGTTTAAAAAAATGAATGAGCTTGAGGATGAAAGAAATCAATGGTCGAGTAAGCAGAAACGGTCTGTAGAGATTAAATCGTTTAAGCCCGATTGTCACGCTTGTGCCCACGAGGTCTTGAATGAAATACGCCCGTGAAAAAGAGGGAAACACGCTGGTTCAGAAGTCTGGTTCTGTATAAGGAGGACCCGCGAGCTCATCGGGCAATGAAATAAAATCAGAGGTGATCGCACTTGGAAGAATGCGAGCTTGACTCATCGACTCGCAAGCTGAGAATTCGCATGATCGCACATGGCCATAGCTGCTTCAGTACTTCGTCAAATTCTTTTCCTTAATTTTATCCATTAACATTCGGTATTGCAAAATTGCAAGATTCGAGACATATCAGGCATGAAAGGACTTGTTTGCAGTACATATTGATTCGGTAGATTGGATAAATTTGTTGAACGATTGAAGGACTAATAGCCGGTGATTATTAGAGTTATTGTTTGGTCAACGTTCACAATGTAAAACCTGATTCGGTGACGTTAGTGAATGCCTTACAGCTTAGTCAATTTCACTTTGCTGATTGTTTCGTACACAGTTCTTAGTGAAACAATTCTCTTCTTTTGGTACCGCAATCATCAGTATTATCTCATACAGGTATGTTTCACGAACTCGTACGAAATTGCTTTTTAATGAGCAGAAATTGTGCTCGTAACTCTCATTAACGTTTAATAAATAAACTCGAACGTGTTTCTATTAGAACTCGGAGCCTTTCACTTTGCTCACCTCTAATCTACTTCAATTCTGTGGCACAAGTCCTAAACCCTGCTATTAGCTAATAGCGCGATCCGTCGCGGTTTACAACCCGATGTTTGCACTACAGAGAGCGAGGCCCAACCCGGTACGCGTAGATTGCACGTTACAACGCTCCGTTCTGTTTTCCGCGCAAACTGAAAACTAGTTTCCGACAATGAGAGCAGCGGTATATAGTTGTAACTGCAGGGTTCAAGGCGTTCTACTTTCGAATTGCGTGGAACGTGCGATTAAAATTGGATTACAAGTGTTTCTCCAAGTAATTGAACACGTATTGCAAATAATTTGACACGTATTTTCAAATTAACATTCATTTATTCGATCAGAAGATTCTTGCCGTAGAAGGATTTATCGAGCAATGAGCAAAAGCTTGATAATTGGCATTACCGGCATAAAGCCAGCACGTGGATTCGATCTTCACTGATAAATTGTACCAGTGAATTAATCGAACAACGAGAGCAATGGTATATAGTTTGTAATTACAAGGTTCGGGGTGTTCTACTTTCGAATTGCAACCAAGGTGCCATTAATATTGGACTACAAGTGTTTCTCGGTGGAATTGAACACGTACAATAAATAATTCGATAGGTATTTTCAAGTAACATCCAATTATTCGGTCTAGAATTACGGAGACCGGTTCTCTTACTATAGAAGGAGTTTATCCTACTACAAATTACCGGACTGATCGAGCATAAGGCTGATAGTTGGGATTCCTGGCGCATATCCGGCACGCGGATTCGGTCTTCGCCGATTAATCGTACCGGTAATTGATCGGTATCGTTAACCTTGATCACGTCGGATCTCACTTTCGCCCGCGTTGTAAATCGAATCACGCGTGGATAGAGCGGTGCGCGGCGTGTAACACGACTGATCGCATGGAGAACGGTGACGAGGCCAAATGGAACGATGGGACAAGTAATCGATGTCCCGAGTCGTCGCGACTCTTGATAACAATTAACACTGACACCAGCAGATGATGTCGTCTCGCGAAACCAGTTGCCAGCATTGCATCTTCGCGTTGATGCATCTGGAATAAGCATGACATACGCAGTAGTTTCCAGCGTAGTTTACTTTGCGCTGGAATTATTGTACGTCTTCCTTAATCCCGAGCTTTAGCGTGCTTTAAGTCGGGGCTTTGGAGGATCGAGAACATCGTTGAACGTGTAACGCACCAGAAGTGCACGATGGAAGAACAGAAAAGGGTTCAACTGTTACATGACGGAGAACGTACAATGTTAATCGTCCACAGTTTTTACCTCAATTAGTTGTGACAAAATAATTCGCGACGAGCCTACGTCCTTAATTTTAACAGTTAAAAAAAATTGTAATTTCCCTCTGATCGCAAAGGTTTCGCAATGAATCGCGGAACAGATGGTTTTCTAACGTACTTCGTAACTTCGTCGATAATTCGGTTATGTTGCAAGGATCATTAAAGAAACGCAATTGTGGTTTGTACAAATTCTCGGTTGCATAACGTTAATGGAATTTTTTTGTTTGCTCTGTGATAACCCGCGAACGCAGACGGGCGACTCTTGGTAAAATATGAATTCAATTAAGTAGTGGATTAAACGCGTACGGTCGGTCGTCGAAGGAGGAACGGTCAGTGCAACGTGTCCTTCAACCGAGAGAACGATTCGCTTCAAAGCTGTTCAATTATCGCCACTTGAACTAACACCGAAGCGGCTAGCGAACTTTTTACTCTCTCGCAGCGCCCATTAAGGGATCATTGCCGAGCTTTCAGCGGCGTGTAAAACGCGACCGTAATTTATTCCGTGTGACAACGCATCGTGCGGCGCGTTGCATATAAATTAAACGCGTTGACAAAAAGAGTTGGCAATCGTAGGTACGTTCAGAAAAACTGTTGTTTCGTTCGACGTACCTGTATTTCGTTTCATGTCAGAATTAATTGATCGCCCGGTGCTCGTGCTCGCTCTATCGGTTATTTAAAAGGGTTCCCGGTATTCTGGTGACAGGACGTTTAATCGATCTCTCTGCCGTTTTCCAATAGAAGGGAGGAATTGAATTGAAAATTTGTTATCGATGAACACGACTACTCAATTTGGACTTGCTTGAAATTCGGTGTGACCATAAATTAATAGGATAGAATCTAGGTTGACAGTAACGAGCTCAGAAATGAGGAAATCTGAAAGTCTGATTTGTAATATTTTAAACCGTGATCTTTTATTTTTACGAGATTTTCTTGTCTTATTGATCGGTTACCGAGTCACGGCAATATCTTTTTATAATCAGCAAGTCTACTTTGACCCATATTTTCCAGTATGACGCGAACTGGGAAATTTCAACGTTATTGTAAGAAATTATGCCAGCTAAGATGTACAGTTATTTTTTCCGCATTAGACTGGTAGTAGCTAACCTTCGTCTGCATTCAAATTAAGTCTAATTACGTTTTATCTCGGTAACCCGCGCGATAAGTCAACGCGGTCGCGTTCACGGTGCAGAAACGACGTGAAACCTAACGTTTCGAAAATTCTAGCAAAACACATAAATCCATGTCGACGGCAGCCGTCATCGGTGACTAATCAAGCCCCGGCATCATCGCACCGTCATCTTATCCGTGATCGCGTTTCGCAATTAGCAGGTGTGCCCGCCTTAAATTCGACTCTCTCTCCGTTTCGCGACTTTGCATTCGCGAAACGGCGCTCGCTCGTACAGGCGGCAGTGTTGCGTAATTGTACGTAGAATTTGTCGCGAGCCTGAATCCAGTCTGACGAGTCTCGGCGAAAGAACAAACTCGTCGCACGTGTTTCACGTAGGCGGAATCTCATCGTGACGTAGAAAACGACTCGCTTCTATCGCTGCCTTGAGATCAAGGAAACCCTTGGTTGACTCAACGATCGAAATCTAGAACACGTGAGAGCACCTTGTACTTGAAATCCTCCCTGATTCACGACCAATAAAATTTAAGTTTATCGGGAATCCGGGCACCATAAAAGTGTACCTTTTTTACATGGAAAGATTTATCAACTTTTACGAGCCGCGATTTGGTCAAATTTTTATCGGAATTTCATATGAAAATGTTAAACCTCTTCAAACATCGTAACATTGTTTTCCGGTTATCGCGAGCCGCGAGTGATCCATTCAGAAACGGAGACGATTATACGTTAGATTAAGAAATAGCAAGAGTTATTATGTCGCATTAAGGCCAATATCGTTTCATAGCGGCCGCGAAGTCTTCTGCCCTAGTCCAGATTTCTAACTGTTTCTTCTTGAAAAATAAGGGAAACTCGTCGCAGTGGCACAACGATGTTTCATTTAAAGCTTCTGCTCCTTGACATCGTTAACTGCGATTCAAATCCGAGATTGCAGAGTCCCGTTGCTGAAAGGGTTAACGCAACGCGTGCAAATAGCGACGAGGAGGCTCGTTTTCCTCGCGGGTAATTTAATCGCGATTTCCAAAGAGGAGACGACGAGGAGGGATCGTACGACGCGCGTGTAACGGGGTGGGGACAGAGCGCAATGCGACGCCGATGAAACCAGTTCTCAGGATAAAAGCGAGAACGAGAGAGAAGTCTGACCCCGAGAGAGCATTCGCGTCTCTAGTCTACAGGGTGTCCAGTAACCCATCCCCGGCACTCCTTCATCGTCGGAGAAACGTGCTGAAGCCTCGCGGCGATATTTAATACACCCTCGCGCGTCCTTTACGACCTCTTCTACGATATCTCTGCGCGAAATCACGGGGGTTCACCCTTACGACCCGTGGAAACCAGAGATCCGCTGGTACTCAGGAGGAAATTAATATTTTCAGAAGCTTCAGTCGCTTCAAAGACATTTTTCCTGAATATTCATGCTCCCGGATGAATTTTCATTTTTCTAATTATGTAAATCTCGGGAGCCGACGTCACGTGTTACTTTCATGCGATATCGCGTTGCACTAGAAATTGTAAAGGAAGTTGGCTTTGGTACCGTTCGAAACAAGTACCAAGTACAAGGATAAAGTGGCAAACAGATTGCATCCGTTGAAACTAAAATGGTTAGCATTACAGCGTCTTTTGAATTCCCAGTTACTTCAATGCGAGCAGTGATTTGAATCTCGGTAGGAAGGGCGCGTTCGCTCTTGTCCTGAAACGTTCACTGTGTCTGCCACCTCGTGTGCAACATTGCGTCTTAGCAATTCCAAGCGTGTGAGATCACGACCGAGCCGAGCTACGAAAAACTCGAGAAAGTTATTGCACCGTGTAAGCTTTTTCTGTTCGCTGCCCCGATTGCACCAAGTATTATGTACCTGCGTGCATGAATTACGTATCTGCGAAGCGAGCTCGTAATAGTATTTCTAATTTCGCCTGGAGCCCGGCACGGAAATTGCGTTACTAAACGAGCTCCGGGAGCAAACGAAGTTAATGGAAAATTAAACGGACCATCGCTGCAATTGGCCTACGTAGTTTTTCCACAAGAGTAGTTCATCAAGGAATCCATTTTATACATTATTCTCGTTGAATCCTATCCACTAAACCGTGGATTCTGTGCATTTATAAAACCAGTATAATGAACAGATAATTGAACTGTTGCATATGATGCATAAAAATATCAAAAGTCTATGCATTTTGCAATCTGAAATGCATATTTTATTAAACTGATTAATTACGTATGCTTGACTCTAGAGAAATTTGCTCGCAAACGGGAGTCGTGGAAACTTTTTAACAATTGGAAGTTAACTTTGAAGGAAAGGGGAGAGATCGGAAGTTCGTGATGCGAAACGATGTAGTCTCGTTCTCTCAATCGATTCCGTTACCGCAGCGGTCCTTCCGGATGCCGAAGAATTCTGATGGATTTCGTATGCAAAAATGTGTTGCGCGAACGATGCGCGTGTAATATGGCCGGTGAATCGCGGTCGATCGTCGCAGTCCATAGAATTCGTGAAAGCGAAGAACCTAACCGGTCGGGTAGGCGTGCGCCGTTTCAGGCTTCGGTAAATGTGACTCGGGATTGCGTAACGCCACCGTATAATATATATTGTTTTCCGTTTGCTTTTCCGGCTGGCTGCCCGGTACAAACATGGTAACATTGTTGGTTTCCGTCGCAGTCAACTGGTTTCTCGTTTTATCGAGTTAATATCCAGTGATTCTCTTCTATACGAGGTTGTTGCAAGCTCCATGCCACAGTTTAGTGTAAATTCATTGAAAAGGATTTATCATTCAACGATCTGACAAATTCAGGATTGACAAATTTTATTCCTTTGATTATTTCACTAATTTTTACGTGTCACAGAATTTATTCAAATTAGCATAATGAATTTATCGAGATGAATGAGGTAGTCGAATAAGCGTGATTGGATTATATGCAAAATGAGAAACGAGACTGTTATCGGTACCTGCCAGGTTGGTTGCACCGATGGGCGGGGAAGGGCGCATTTACGTTGACCCGGTTACAAATTACCCACGATCGAACTGCCGCATTTTGCTGGGTCAATGCGCCTCGGTTGACTTCTCGGTATTTCGAGCGTAATGCCGGATTAAGTCATCGCGATGTTACTTTCGTACCGTTCTGATCGAGAACGCTCTCTCATAACTAGCTTAGCGCCACTCTAATTGGATAAATAATATTCATTTTATGATATACGGTCATTTGAAAATATCTAATCGATGGCTTTTGTTCTCTGTAGGTTTCGAAATTCTGCAGATAAGACATTCTTATTGTTCCGTGTAAAATTGTTATCTTGCAATTACATACAGGAAGGTCGATAAGAAATTTTATCACAGATTTTGTTATATGTATAATTTATCGAATGCATCGGTTCACAATATGTGATTCGTGGAATTGGCAGATTATTCTTATTGATTCGTTACGTACACTCAAGCACTTAGTTCCTGCTCTCTGGAATAATAAAAGTATATAAGTATTATGATTAATGCTTGATTCGCTTTTGCCTCAGTAACAGTTATTTCATGTGTATTACTGTTCAGCAGTAATTGGCTTATAAATTTCTTTTCCTTGTATTCTTTTTGTGGGAATGATATTTTTATCCTTCTCGTAAGACATATGAAATATGTAGGCAATAAATCCTACGACATGCAAATATTATCAGTAATCGGAAAATCGATTAGCGAAGATTATAGATTATGTTCTATTACTCCATCGATAAGAGAGTGAAGATATCATATAATTTTTTTTTCTTTTATCTATTGTGTGATAAATGTTGATAACAAGCAAAGGTTTAATAATGCAACGTTTAGTATCGCGCGGTATACTAATCGGTACTGATCGTCTTTGTGGGAGCGTTCTCTCCTTAATTTTTTCGCCATGGAGATCATTGATGTGGAAAAATGGGACGTTTTGGAGGAGTACTCTAACGATTTTCAAAATTTGTTCAAACAAGTGAGTAGCTAAGATCTCCATAACGTCTATCTCAATAACTTCTCTCTAGTTACCCCTTTATATTCGAGGCTTCGTACGTATTCGAGTTTTCCTGGCGAATCGTTAATCCTTAAGCCATTACAAGTATTTAATGCGAATCTTCGGATATTATCTCTAAAGTTCGACATAGAACGTCATCAAAATTTCGATGAAAATAACACACTGACTCATTCGTTGATTTGTCAATGGCGAGCACGAAATTATCGATAAAGTCGATAAGGATAGATCTTTATTATGTCACGGAGTTAAATGGTAGTGAGGATGGTTTCACGGTGATTAAAACGGAAACATTCGGGACCCGTTCAGCGTTTAGAATAAGATGCTAATTAGTCGGCAACACGGTTTCCCGAGAAACGAGCATAAAGAACCGTCGATTAACCCCGATGCCGCTTTTCCAAGAACGCTTTCCGTGTACGACTATTGTTCTCCGTGGAAAATTGCACCGCCTCTGATCGCGACTGCATTCTTGAAAACCGACGAGACTTTTATTGCGGACAACCTAGATATCGTCGAAGGAGCCGCGAGACGGCTGCGAGATAAAGCAGTACCGTTCTTTCACACGTGACGATGGTACCGTATTAAGCATCGTGTACGTTGATTGCATGTACTAACTAATTTTTTACCTCGACACTTTTTCTTTAACACAATTCTGTTATCGTTTGGACTTCGTAGAAACGACTTGCTATCTGATATACGAACACTCGTAGCAGTAATTGAATTAAAGAGTAAAAAAAAATATATATTGCGCTTGTTTAGAGTCAACAGATAATGTGTCAAACCATCGTTAATAAATTATAAAAAAGGCTTGAGTCATTTAGACTCCTGAATCGGGGAGAATCAAGATTACAAACTGTGGTCTTACATGTAACCATTAATCTTCTCCCATTCAAGAATCTTTTAACAAATCTGAAGACTTCAATATTTGTACTCTCTTAAAGTTTGGAAACTCGGATATTTCAAGAAAAATCAAGCTACTCCCTACTTCATTGCTGTGATAATTTCTTATATTGAAAATATCCATGAATCCTTCAATGAAATCTGAACACTTGCACCCTCAAGAACCCAAGTCACACGTCCGGCATCAAACACGAATTGTTTTGGATACTTAAAATCATAACTATCAAACAAGAATCTTTGAATGGAATCCGAAGACTCAGAACCCTGTACCATGAAGCTGCTCCAGACAATGAACTCCATCTTTCTGAATCCAACTTCCTGCGTCCAAAAATCCCGAACAAGAGGACTTTGTATCTGATGAGAATTTATTTCCGGTAGATCGACGCGAATGGGGACGGTTTCATCAACCTCACGGAGTTACGCAGCGCTCTGGACATCTGCGGCTTCAAAATGCCCGGGTACAAAGTGCGACAGATGATCGAGGAGTACGATGACAAGCAGAGATCGGAGCACAAGGGACGACTTTCCTTCGAGGAATTCGAGAAACTATGTAAAGAGCTAAAGGCCAACGAATTGGGTTCGACGTTCAAACAGGTCGTTTCGAAGAAGGAGAATTTAGAAACTCTGGGTGGCATCTCCGAGGCGTCCAGCGAGGGGACTACGCACTCGGTCAGGCTGGAAGAGCAACTAGCGTTCAGCGACTGGATCAACACGAATTTATCGCACGACCCCGACCTGAAACACCTGCTGCCGATCGATGCGGAGGGGAAGAACTTGTACGAGAAAGTCAAGGATGGAATTCTTCTGTGGTATGTATTTATTCACCGATGCATGCAAGTGTAAATTACTGTCTTCACAACACTATTAAATTGTTTCATGTTTCAGCAAAATAATTAATCATTCCTGCCCTGACACGATCGACGAACGAACGATCAACAAGAAGAATCTAACATTGTACAAGAAACACGAGAACTTGACTCTCGCTCTGTCTTCTGCCCAAGCGATCGGTTGTAACATCGTGAACATCGACGCGCACGATCTTACCAAAGGCTCGCCTCATCTGGTCCTCGGTCTGCTCTGGCAAATTATACGAATCGGTCTGTTCAATCAAATCACGCTGGAAAACTGCCCAGGCCTGGCTACATTGTTACAAGACGGAGAACGCATCGAAGATTTATTGAAATTATCTCCGGAGTCGATTCTCCTCCGATGGGTGAACCATCATTTGGAGAACGCCGGCATTGCGAGGAGATGCCACAATTTCCAGTCGGACATTACAGACTCGGAAATCTACACGTACTTGATCAAACAGATCGCGCCGAACACAGCTGGAGTCACTTTGGAAGCTTTGATGGAACCGAACCACACCTCTCGAGCGGAAATCATGCTGCAACAGGCGGCTAAGTTAGGCTGTCGCAGCTTCGTAACGCCCAGCGATGTGGTGAACGGCATATACAAGCTGAATCTTGCCTTTGTCGCGAACATGTTCAACAATTACCCGGGGTTGGACAAACCGGAAAGCAATATCGAGGGTCTAGAGTCGTTGGAAGAGACCAGAGAGGAGAAGACTTATCGGAATTGGATGAATTCGATGGGCGTCGTACCCCACGTGAATTGGTTGTACTCCGACTTGGCCGACGGTCTAGTCATCTTCCAGTTGTACGATATCATAAAACCAGGCACAGTAAATTGGAATCGAGTGCACAAGAAGTTTACTAAATTAAGGAAATTCATGGAGAAACTGGAGAATTGTAATTACGCGGTCGAGCTTGGGAAAACGATGAATTTCTCTCTAGTTGGAATTGCTGGCCAGGATATAAACGATGGAAATGCGACTTTGACTCTGGCTTTAATCTGGCAACTGATGAGGTCGTATACGTTGTCGATCCTCACGTCGCTGGGCGCCACTCAGGGTACCCAACAAGTCGAGAGAGAAATAGTGCAATGGGTGAATTCGAAGATACAAGCGGCTGGGAAGACGAGTAGCATCAAAGGTTTCCAGGATTCGTCGATAGCCGACGCGAAAGTGGTCATCGACCTAATCGATGCGATCAAACCGGGTTCCGTGAATTACGACCTCGTGAAGGAAGGTGGTACCGAAGAGGTGAGAAATTATTTTTCATTCTTCGCAAGTCGGTCGTTTCTTTCTTAAATGGTTCAATCGTGGGTTTCTGAGTTACGGCCTCGTAAACGTCTCACGGGAAGTTTAGTAGGTTGTTTTGTGGATGAAACGGTTTGCTCGCCAATTGAATTTGTCGATGAAGTAACATGGCTTTTTTTTATGTACATACAACGTAGCGCTTATCTGATACATTGATACTAGTATGCAGCTCCGATAATAGATTACAGTATTTGTTCGAGGATATTTTTTTTTATTGATTTTTGTACTTGCCTCTGATTGGAACAAGAGATGTTCTTTTAAATCTTATATCGATCGGAGTAGTTTTCCTGATAAATTAAAAGGGTAGCAGAATATAGAATTGTGAGAAAGTTCAGTGAAGACATTACCGTTCCGAACCATTCGGATAATTAATGGCCATAAACTTATGATTTCTCGTTGCAGGAGAACCTGGACAACGCGAAGTACGCGATATCCTTGGCCCGAAAATGTGGCGCGCGCGTCTACGCGCTACCCGAGGACATAACTGAGGTGAAGCCGAAGATGGTGATGACCGTATTCGCTTGTCTGATGGCGATGGACTACATCCCCAATATGGATTCCGTGAAGCAGAACAACGTGCAGAATAACGTGCAGAACAACGGGCAATAATGTCCGTGTGCCGTCGTATCGCGCGATTCGTTCATTCCGTGCGCTTTCCAAGAACTGTTGACTGAGTCGCGGTTCGCCTCCGCGCACGTTATGTCTCTTCTACGAGCGTAACAATTGTATATACACCTTAGGCTAGGGTAGCTTCTTTACCGAATCGAAACGAGAGGGACACAAATTAAGAGAGAAGAAACAGAAAAACGAGAGAAGGGGAAGATTCCTTGAATGGGAAAGGGTCATCGTTTGGTTATTTGTTGCGAATACATGGTTCTAGAGAATGATCCTGTTGCGATTTAAAAATCCTTGAATATGCAGAGTGGTGAATTCCCGCGTAGAATTATCTAGCGAGCTTCGGATAGAATTTGTCAGGGAATAAATGGAACGTGGTGGTAAAAGTCAGATGGATTGTCATGTGATGCTTAGTTTTTAGGCTTCTGTTTGTCACGAAAGGAAGTATCGACGAGGGCGTGCGTGTGTGTCTGCACTGCTCGTCGATCGATCGTGTGATACCGGGATTCTCCTTCTCCGATCATATCTTTCTCTCCCTCTGCATATTCGTAATCCGTGAGGTTTTATAGATTTGTATAAAATCCATTTTCTAACGACGTCTATCTCTCTATCAACGACACCGATTATCAGAATCGACAAGGACCGAAGGAACGAAGAAGCGTTTACGTATACCGGATATACGTGGCTTTCAAATTGTCGAATACTTACATATATGTATACTATATTTACATTCTTAAATCATGCATATACATTTGAGATGTGTACACGTATTTGATACCACAGGTGTGAAATGTCATAACTTTACAATGACGGTGTATTGAATCAAATTCAGTCAATCATTCGATCAATTATTGGAAACTTCTAATCCATTTATGAACGCATTTTATAAAAGAAAGTAAAATAATTGCTTTACATTATGAGCTTAACGCCAGAAGATCGTAAATGTTCGTCTTTAAATTATGATCTTAAAATGCGCTTTCGCATCGTTCCTAGGCGAACGTTGCTCAATATTTAATTTCAGGCGAGCAATAATTGTATACAACATTTGGATGCATTTTTAATAACGAATTAATCGCAATCGAAGGCAACGATCAGAATCAGAAAATAATTCTATAAATAGGATAAGAACAAATGTTTACATAATGTCGATGAACCAAACGAACGCACAAGCATCATTATAATCGTGCCATTACAAATACCGAAATCGCAGTCGTGATTGGACGCTTGTTGCAATATTTAATGATCGATTCAAAACACATGCATACGTAAATATTAGAATCATATTCAAATAAAAGATGTTGGCGCGCAGGTGTTGCCGAGATCGCTCTTCCTTTAAACTGTATTTTATTCGAGCGATTAAGCAACGAAGGTTCCTCTCGATCGTACGTGTACATGTGTGTAGCAAGTGCGTGGTAAAGGTCATTCTTCGAAAGGCACTAGTAATCATCAAGGGAAGGCGGATCGACTGAATTTAAATATTATAAATGTATTTTAGAGAAAATTCTGCGCGCCATGCGCGATGAGTTTAGAAAAAAGAATCTTTATACTGGAGTAGCCTTTAGACGTTTTTTATTAGGGATCGTTCTACGTATCGCATTCATAGCGCATTTTTTATTACGAGTATACGTTACATGCGTCTCAACTAAATTAAGATTGAAAATCTTTAGCTAATCTATGATGAATTTAATCGAATAATTGTAATTTAATTAAATGAGATTGAATTAGGGTTTTGATTGTGATTCAAGAATCAAATGCAATGCATCATTACTTGAACATTCCTACGAGGAAATGACGAAAGGGAAACGGGACATCCAGTACGTTTCGTTCTTAATTAAGAAGTTGCGTAAATAGGAGGACATCGCACGTTACCGCTTTACGTGATCCATTCCACAGATAACCACGCGTACCAGGCTGCATTTTTTCACGTCAGGATGCAAAATTACATTTCGTGGTGTCCTGAATTAATCGAGGGTAGAAAAACAAAGCGGCGATACCTACACTCGAAAACACTGATGAATGCGGTTTTCTTTATCCAATTGTAGTATGCGAGATTTAAATCTCTTGAGAGGGCCGTTTGCAATCCGCGCACCTAGATTTAAGTTACGAGAGGATGGAACTTGCTTCGTGTCGTAAAGCAAAAGTTGCATTAAAAAGAAAGAATGTGTAAAATAAAAATGAATTTGCCTAATAAGATTCACCTTCCCATAATCGTACGATAAACAACAATTTCATTTATGTTTTAGATAACAATTTAATTCTATTACATATTTAACAGCTTCTTCTATTTTTCTATCTTTAGTGTAGCGCGTAGGACTATGTTTATGTCTATCATATCCTTTCTTCTAAACAAGTCATTTAGAAATTTATTCTTCCGGGGAGATCCTTTCCATTTCCGCATTTGCCAAGATACTAGTTTTTGCTGCATTAGGGACTTTAGGCAGATCTCCTTTCGCGGCTCGAATGTCCTGCAGAGATACAGTTATATGTTGAGAGATCTCCACCACACTTTTCTTATCACTTGAACCAAAAGTGCCCGTTCTTATCATCGTGGAAACAAACTGATAGTCGCTGACGAAAATACGGCTGGATACACTCGCCTGAAAAACGAAACATGAAATAATTCCGCGCAATGTTTAACAAAGCGTAGTACTTGCAAACATATAATACTTAAAAAGCAGGAATTTCTATTTCTACCAAATTTTTTAAATTGACACCAAAAATGTTTTATATTGCATAAAAATTCGTAGTCTCTTCATTAAGGATGTATTGGCTATACAGTCAATCCCAAAAGTTTATGTACCTTAGAAAAACGCATTTCCTATAATTAAAAATAGTGCATTCTTCTTCCAATTTCGATATTTAACGA